>NW_022992126.1:4904068-4981670 GCF_902827175.1 Gymnodraco acuticeps | reverse complement strand
CGTTCGACCCACGCGCGCTTTTATTTCCCTCGATATCAATCGGAATTTGCCCTGTGGTCGTGCGTATGTGTGTGTGTGTGTGTGTGTGTGTGTGCGTGCGTGCGTGCGCGCATGCGCTTATTAGCATGCATGTGAATATTAAATCGGTGAAAAAGACAGGTTTATAGAAAGATATTTTTGCATGTATGTAGCTTGGCCTGGGTTTGGTGAGTTTACTTTTCAGATGATTTCGGAACACTTAAATCAGATTTGACCTAATGAAAAACATCTAAAAATAAATCTGTTGGCCTGAACACGCTGTTATATCCAAGCCATTAAGATATAATTGAACATGAATCCTCTTTCATCAGCGAATGAACTACAGTTTAATTTGAATATTAAATGAAAAGTGCTAAATGTGTGCGCTTGCATGTGTCACTCTGCATGTAAGCCTTTGTGCTCTAAAGTAAGGATGTTCTTTGTAGACACATAACCTGGGTTGACATCTGCTATTGCCTAAAGGCCTAATCTGTTTGTGCCATCACAAAAGAGGATCACAGCTTCAACACATGGTCTATAACTTTGGAAAAAAAGGATGACAATCTTGACATACATATTTGATAGCATTTGGCAACGGCAACTGTTATTCAAGTGAAGTATGAGAGATCAAGCTTGCCAGATATCCTCAAGACATGTTGTGCTCATTCTGCAGGCTCTTTAAGGTCTAACATTGTGGATATGTAACAGACGTAAAATATGGAGAATATACAGGCAATACTTGTTTGTTTAAAGTCAGTTGGTTTAAGTCTTTGACAACAAATAATAATGTATTATCCTTTGATCAAGCTTTAAACCTCATCCTACATACTGTAAGGACTACATCCGGGTAAGAATGAGGAAACAATCAGCTAAATGTATTTCTTCACAAAACATTATTAGTTATGTTATTAATTTTCATCTGAAAACTGCAGTTTAATAATTTAGAAAAGTTGCAGTTTATTTGCATACTCTGCTAAATGAAAATAGACAGAGCACATGAAGAAATGTGTGTGTCAAGATCTGTCTGTGTTGTATTTTGTCTTGTCTTTTTCTGTCTTTTGTTTCATGTTTTATTTTGAAAGGTCTTCACCTCCTGTCTTGCCTGTTTCTGTCTGTGTTGTGTTTTGTCTTGTCTAGATCTGTCTTTGGTTTTCTGTCTGCGTTGTGTTTTGTCTTTAGATCTGTCTGTGGTTCCCTGTCGTTAGTTTCCCTGGTGTGTCTTATTACCCAATTGTGTGCACCTGGTGTCCCTGTGTTTTCTCCTCCCTCCTCACCTGTGTCTTGTTTGTATAATTAGTCTTGTGTGTATTTAAGTTCTGGTTTTTCTGTCTGTCTTTGTCGGTTCGTCTTGTGTTATGACCTGGTCTTCGGTGAGTGTTCTGTTCCGTCTTTGTTTATAGTATAGCCTTGAAATAAAGGAGATATTTTTGACACTTTAATCTGCATTTGGGTCCTGCTTCCTGCACACACCGTAACAGTGTGTCTTCTGCATTTCTGTATTTTTCTTTAAAACAAGTGACTGAGTGCCCCTAATCAATTGATTCTGTGTTTTTTTTTTATTAAAACAAATGGCAAATGGGAACTTACTAAATAGTCAAATCTATTAAAACAGCTGAGGCTGAATTGGTTGCTATTGACTGGAGTCCCCTAGGACCCCAATAAACAGTTTTTTGATGGATTAAACTGAATCAGAATAATGATATAAAAGCATTTGTAACACATTGTTTGACAAAGCCTTGAAAACATTTATGATATAAAAAAATGTATACTCCTCAAAGAAAACTGAATTGGATTATCCCCTTGATTGTGTCATTGTGTCTGTTGCTGTGGAGATCAAGTCTAACTGTGATCATGGAACATTCTAATAACTTATTTTTCAATCCAGTGCTGCTAAATACCATTCTTGTTGATTATATTTAAAAATGTTTGCTTTTTCAGTTGAATTCAGGACAGTTAAAGTGAGCAGTTTGAGCTTACATACAATGCAGTCAATGACATAAAACAGATAGTGTTGTGTTGCATAATGGTAATACCTTTGTTTTTTATTATCCATTTCATTTACAGTACATTTCAATGAGAGCTTTCAGTGCAATTTACAGTTATAACAATTGTTGTTGCAATGCCTCTATAGAATTCCTTTAAAGGGGACCTATCATGCAAAATGCACTTTGTGATGTCTTTTATACATAAATATGTGTCCCCGATGCGTCAGGGAACTCACGCAGCGTCAGAAAATAAAACCCTCTCTCTTTTCCTCCGTACCAAAATCTTTTAAAAACGGGTGTACAACGAGTGGATACAGATTTCCATCCGCTGTGACGTGTCCATCCGCTGTGACGTCGGCGGACCCACAGAAAGTTGCCTGACGTGTTTTGGACGTAATCTCGTCTTTGTTTACATTAGCAAGCCTCACTAACACTCAGAGCTAACCTGTACTGAAGAGCACATGTGTTTTAAAAAGCAGGAAATAAAAAAAGAACTCACCTTGTGATAAACCCGCAAGAGAAAAAGCATTTGAGCTCCATACTATTTCAGAAATAATCCTTGCCGTGGTTTAAACAGGATGGCGTTTTATCACAGCAGAATTTAACTTTACCTTCTCTTCGTTCTTTTTTTCAAGCTAAGGACCCAAGATCCGCGTTTCTTTAACAGGGCTGTAAAAGAGGGGTATGAGCATGGCTAAAATGGGTGGTCTGTTTGGTATTTTGAAACAAAAACTTCACAGACATGTTTTGTAGGTATGGCCCTACAATATATTTTTCAAATATAGCATGATAGGACCACTTTAATTGTTGATTGATTCTTGTTTTGATTCAGGCAAACGCATACAGTTCTGCTGTTACATTTGAGAGTCTGTCTAGTGAGACAACACTAATTATAGTGTACTTGTGGCAAAGTTGGTTTTTAGAGCATTGACACAATAATGGCAGTTCCTTTCAACCGTTATAATCCTATCCATGGAAAACACATTCAACTCCTTAATGACTACAAGCCTGTCCCTGTGACCTCAATGGTCCAAAAACCCTATGGCAGTCTTGTGTGTCCTCACCTGAATCACATTACAGACCACCTACTGTATCCTCTGCAATTCACCTACACAGACCAGATATGGAAGGATCCCGCCTGGTGGTGGACTGAAGCCCAGCGTTCACCCCTTTGATCCATGAACTGCTTCACACTAATCTCTCCCAACTCACCATGCCTGCCATGGGATCAGCAGCTCCTTGATAGGTAGGATAGCGCAAATGGGGCTAGGGAAAAGCCAAATCCAATACCCTGACTATCACCAGGTGAACTCCAGGGATGTGCACTCTTATAGAACTTCAGAAGGAGCTCCCCATCTCTGCATGCCGTGACCTTAATTAGAATAATGATGACAGTGACTACCTTTGAATAACCCACACTCTAAGCTAAAGTAGAAATATATAACTATTGGTTAAATTCTACATTTCTTTTGAATTCTTTGATCACTAAGAAATAACTCCACCATCAGTTTTGCAAATTAAGTAAAAAACAGACTATCAGGGGTTGATGAAGCCCAGCTATCTATGGCTTAGGGTGGTAGCAGCAGAGTCTGAAGTTGGAGACTTCAGGCCATATTTTCCCACCAAAAATATAAATAATAGGGTTAGCAAGATGTGAGAAGTGAAATAAAGACAGTGGTCAGCGTTAGTAAGATTTTAAACGAGAAATAAGCAATGGGACACACTTGAATTATATCCCTCTGTCAAGTGCTTCAGATCACAGAGAACCAAAAGGAAAATACTTTAAAAAATATATACTTTCATTGTATGAACGATTAGTCTGAAGTGATCGTCAACTTCATGGCGAACAATTTGTTTTTTCCCATATAATGTATTTTTACATCTCGACTGCACCAATTTATTATCCTTTATTATCCTCTGCATTATATAAAGAGCACAGAAAGAAAGTATAAAGCAGACAGCAGGCTCATGCCCTTCAATGTGATCAAAACCTTAACACAGGACACTCAGTAGCCGGAGCACTCTTCTTTATGATGTGCTAAACAGGAGGCATCAAGGTTGGTAAAGGTAAATGGCTCAATAAGCCGGTCAAGAACGCCAGCTCTGTTGTAGGCCTGAGTCCAGATTGTTTAGAGTTAGTTTCTGAGAGAAGGATGAGGACCAAGGATAAATCAATCCTGCATGACCCCTATCCTCCCATAGTCATGAAAGAAGAAACAAAGTAGCAGCATCAGCACCAACGTATAGGTCACAGGCTTTCCTTTATACCGGGTTATATTTTCTTTAAAAACCTCTTAAGCCCCACGGACCCTTCGGCGGGTCCGAAACCACAACATCTGCAAGCAACAGTGTCTGGGCTTCTTAAGATTTAATAAACTATGAATGTTTCATATCCATGTAACGGAAGAAACTCAGCTAACTGATAATTTTTTTTTTTAGCAAAAAAAACACAAGGCTAACGCAGAGCCTCTGAATTAGCTCTGAGCGAAAAAATGCTAATGCCGTTAGCACAGAACTCACAGTATAACACCCTTATTACTTATCGTAACTGCACATCCAACATATCTATTAGCATCGTGGGAATACACAGAATCGATAGGTATCTATATCATCACTCCATGATCAGAACTCGCAACATTAGAAACAAAAACAGACATCACAACATGGCATTTGGTAGCAAACACAGCAATATGTCTTACCTCTGTTGTTGTCTGATCAAAAGTTGTCTTCAATGGCATTAAAACGATAAAAACGCTGCTGAAGGTTGATCCATAGGTTAATCCAATGTGTCTGTGTCACTTTGAAATGATTTCTGATAATCCATCAGCAATAAACCTACTTTTAAGTTTTCAGATTTCAGAGCGTAAGATAGGTTTCGCTTTTGGCAAACTGCGTGCGCATAGCCCCCACTTCTCAATGGTAACGTTGGTGTTTATGTGGAAATTCCCCTTAAATTCTATTGGCTCTAACGGTTCAAAAGAGATGTCAATCATCAACATCGACCGATGGGTTCAAGAGAAACGGCAAAAACGCCCATTTCCACCCAAATGACCCCAGAGGTGGAGTTTTCTTTGCTAAACCTCTCTAAAAAGGTCAAATGTCATGCATCAATCTTGATACAGGGTACTTATTATATGTTGTACTTTGGATTCCTAAAGATTTTAGTCTACTAACCCATCATCCAAGGGTAGTTTTCACTATAAGTAAAACATTATTTTTGGATGGACACTATAATTTACAGTTTTTTACTATGTTCAATCTGAATTTTCTTTCAAAAAAAAAAACATCTATGTTTATTCCGACTTTTCTACATCCAACTCACAGGTTTATCATTACTTTGAGAAAAAAGATTATTAATTTTCCCCTTTTAGAAGGGAAGATATGGTCATTTGTTCTGGGAATGTCATTTTCGAGCCTGAGACCTTAAAAACAGGCTTGGGGCTTAACAGTTAAACACTAGATTAAATTAGATTGTGGAAAAGCTTAATTAAAACGTCAAACACTGCTACAGGGCTGGACAGTTTAAGGTGGAATGCCAGTAAGTGTTGTCCGTAGTTTGATGTCTTCTGAAAGCAACATTAAACAACTACTGTAACTGAGCTCTAAAGAGGCTTATGTGCGCTCTAACTGCAGGAGTATCAGTAAAAAATCAATAAAAATGTAACATGTCCAATGGAAAGAAGTGTCTCCAAGATCGTGACAGCATATGCCAACTCAGACAGTCTGCAGTAGCAAAGAGGAACAGCATTTGCAAGTGGAAAGAACCCATCAGGGATATGACACATTTACAGTATAGGGAACAGCACAAATACTGCTAATTGTCCTGCAACCATGTTGCTGCTGTAGTACTCAATTACCTAATTAAAATATATATTTTTCTTAAGTGTCTATCCTTGCCTATCTTATTATCTTCATATCAATCTAAACTGAACATCATCTTTTACTGCTGCATCCACTTTGCATTTGATTTTGATTAACTGCTTACTGGCTGTGTCCCTACATGCCCCTGTATTCAGTAATATTTTCACTTTTAATATACTTAATGTTGATCTGGCTCCCACTTTAAGAGTCCAGCAGCAATTCTGTAATCCCCTGGGTTATTTTTATTAACATGCTTATTTGACAAGTTTATTAGCACATGTAATGTGTTATAATAATGATGTTAACACATATTGTACAAGGTTAACACTTACTTGCAATGTAGCTTACTTAGTTTCTATAAAAGCATATTACACAAGTGTTTTACACACGGTGAAGTTATAAAGCAAACCTGCTAATAACTTTAGTTTATAGTTCCACTAAGAGGAAGGATTTTGGATTGTTTACTTGAATAATAAATAATAAGAGTGTTTTCCCTTTTTTAATATTATTTTGGCCTTAACTTAGTGAAATACATTCAGTTGTGACTTAAATATCTTATTTAATGGGTTTTTACTTTTTTGAAATCGTATTTTTACATTAATTATTATATGTGAAAACGATACAGTATGCATGTTTTATCATTTTTCTGACAGTCCGTTCTTTTATGTTGCCTACATTAATTCTCTACTCAGGGCCATCCAATCTCTGTACTCCCAAAGCGAGAGCTGTGTCCGGGTCCTCGGCAGTAAGTCGGACACATTTCCGGTGAGGGTTGGCCTCCGCCAGGGCTGCGCTTTGTCACCAATCCTGTTTGTAATATACATGGATCGGATTTCGAGGCGTAGTCGTGTGGGAGGGGGTCTGCAGTTCGGTGGACTAAGGATTGCACCACTGCTTTTTGCAGATGATGTGGTTCGAATGGCTTCATCGGTCTGCGACCTTCAGCACTCACTGGATCGGTTCGCAACCGAGTGTGAAGCGGCTGGGATGAGGATCAGCACCTCCAAATCTGAGGCCATGGTTCTCAGCAGGAAACCGATGGACTGTCCGCTTCAAGTAGGGAATGAGTCCTTACCCCAAGTGAAGGAGTTCAAGTATCTCGGGGTCTTGTTCTCGAGTGAGGGAACAATGGAGCGTGAGATGGGCCGGAGAATCGGAGCAGCGGGAGCGGTACTGCAGTCGCTTTACCGCAGTCGCTTTACCGCACCGTTGTGACGAAAAGGGAGCTGAGCCAGAAGGCAAAGCTCTCTGTCTACCGGGCCATTTTCGTTCCTACCCTCACCTATGGTCATGAAGGATGGTCATGACCGAAAGAACGAGATCGCGGATACAAGCGGCCGAGATGGGTTTTCTCCGCAGGGTGGCTGGTGTCTCCCTTAGGGATAAGGTGAAAAGTTCGGTCATCAGGGAGGGACTCGGAGTTGAGCCGCTCCTCCTTCGCGTCGAAAGGAGCCAGTTGAGGTGGTTCGGGCACCTAGTTAGGATGCCACCTGGGCGCCTCCCTAGGGAGGTGTTCCAGGCACGTCCAGCTGGGAAGAGACCAAGGGGTAGACCTAGGACCAGGTGGAGGGATTATATCTCTTCGCTGGCCTGGAGCGCCTTGGGATCCCCCAGTCAGAGCTGGTTGATGTGGCCAGGGAAAATAAAGTTTGGGGCTCTCTGCTGGAACTGCTACCCCCGCGACCCGACCACGGATAAGCGGGAGAAGATGGATGGACATTAATTCTACTAGAATCTCTGTCCCTTCACTCTGTTTTATTTTTTTTATTTGGCTGCCTTTCACAACACTCTGAATGAGCTCTGGTCTCAGCTGTGTGGAGAAAAGTTAGTCCCCAGATGTCCTCCAGCTGATGCTTCATGTTGAATCATACATCATGGAACTGGTTTCATTCCCTAAGTAGATCAGGTGCTTATTGGTGAAACCTGTGACTTCAGGCCATCAAGACTCACATGATATCTGTAATCTGTTTAATACAACATAGTAGATAAATTAAGGGTGATCTTATTAATGGGCTACTGTCAGGATTATTTTGTCATGTCACGTGTGTGGGTGTTTTTCCATTCTCCTTGTCATGTTTTCCTCCCTGTATATTGTCTGGTCTCTTTTCCCTGTGTTTTCATGTCTGTCGTTAGTTTCCCTGGTGTGTCTAATTTCCTGATTGTTTTCACCTGTCACTCCTTGTGTGTCTCCTGTGCTCATCAGTGTCAGTGTTACCCTGTGTTTAAATTCCCCTGTCTCCCAGTGTTCAGTGTCAGTTCGTATTGTCTCTTGCCATGGTCAGGTCTATGCTCTTTTATGCTCAAGAATAGTTTTGTTCCTCACTACGTGAGCGAATTTACTTTTGGTCTCATTTTTTGTCATCTCATCATGAGATTAGTTAGTGACCTTCTTTTGTTCATCGTGTTTTTAAAAAAAAAATAAAGTATCTTGCCAATACTTCTCCCTGTCTGCAATTGGGTCCAACATCCTAAGTGCCTGAGATCGTAACAGCTACACTGTTGATATTCATTTGAAATAGTTGATTGGTGGTCTCTATGAGGGCTGATCAGATGATGCAAAACATTGAGACAATTTCTCAATGGAGATGTGATATGACTCTAGCCATCTTTCATTAATATTAATATTTAAAAAAATTCCCAAAAATGTAGTTATTCCATGTAAAAATGGACACTTCCAACTGAAAAATAGCAATTTTTTCTGCTGTATGGAGTGAGCCTTTGAGTAGAGGGACAGAGAGATAGCTCTACTTCTCTTTTTCTCTCAGTCAGCCATTCTCACCTCCACATGCACGTATCCATCCACCCACAAGCACATACACAATCACAATCAAGATGCAGGAAGTGGATATTCTTCTAATCTGCAGATAAAAATAGACTTGATCTTATAGATATCAATCCTCAATGTAATTGCATTAACATACATTTCCTCTTCTATTTCTACCTTCTACATCCTACTTGTCAGTTCTGGAGGAAAGGTATACAAGCAGATACAGTATGAGTGAACATGCACAATGCATGTGCACACACACACACTCACTCACTCACTCACTCACTCACTCACACACACACACACACACACACACACACACACACACACACACACACACACACACACACACACACACACACACACACACACACACACACACACACACACACACACACATGCTTTTTTTTTTACAAGTGATCCTTACTCTCTCCGAATCCCTCTCTAAGGCTTCTCTCCTAACCCCCTCTTATGCTGTCTATAAAGATGTCTCCCATTCTTCTTTTCATTCTTTCTCTGGCAAAACGTTGAAAAAGCTTTAATATGTCTCTCTCCGTCTTAACACTCAGGCCTACATATAGTATAATATAGCTCTTATGTCCCTCAAAAACAAGAAATACAGTATACAATATAAATCCCCCTTGATCCACCACAGTGGCCATTTGCTTTGTTAATGAAATACAATTCAACCAGCTTTGCTGCAGTGTAAACCAGTGAAATAACTGAAAGGCATTATTGTAAAAATCCATTATATTCTAATACCTGCAGTTTCACTCATCTGAGTTAAACATATAGTTTGAAAAAGTTACTTAGTCAAATTAACTTTACATCCATTAACAACAATTCATTCAGGTCACATGCAGAGATGGCAAACGTACACACATCCTTTACTCAAGTAGAAGTACAGATAATCGTGTTTAAAAATACTCTGGTAGAAGTACTGACTAAACTTCTTTACTTTTACTTGAGTAAAGAGGTTTAGTCAGTACTTCTACCAGAGTATTTTTAAACACGCTCACACACTTGCTTTTTTTACAAGTGATGGGCTTCGAAATATACTTAAGTAAAAAGTACCCATAACTACCAGCTGTTTTAAAGAGTAACCGACCTCCCTTTATATTAATAGAACAATAATGTCATTGTTAGCTAATGAATGTGTCGATGCAGAACAACGGCAACATGACAACGTTTTAATTGGTCCCTCTTGTTTAGAGAACACCAGGAAATTATGGATACACGGATCGTATTAAAATCAATAGGCACGCAATGACTCTAAATAATAATGATCACGCCACCAAACACAGATTAAGACTAAAGTAACGAACCTGTTTTGAAAATGTAAGAAGTAGAAAGTACAGCTTTCACAGGCAAGAAGTAAAGGTAAAAAGTCGTCAGAAAATAAGTAGTGGAGTAAAGTACTGATACCATAAAAATGTACTTAACTACAGTAACAAAGTATTTGTACTCCTACTTCACACCTCTGGTCTCATGTCAGAAAAAAACAGAACAATTCTTAATCCAGAATAAGACTTTGGAATTTACAAGGCTCATTACTTTGAACAGGTTTATAAAATGAATACCCACATTTTCATTGGTGTGTTTTCCTTTGATTTGACCTGTCACTGATCATCACAGTTTAAAGTAAACATGCTCCTCCTGCAGCTCAGAAAAGAGTTCCGGTAAGTAAAGAGAAAAATAGGTAGAAAACAAAGTCCCCTTTTCTTTTTCTAAACACTTTAAAAAAAACTATAATGAACAAATAACAATAATACATTTACTTTTTTAGAAACTAAATATGGAAACTAACTCTCAATCCTTATGTCATATTAAAATGATTCTTTATATAAAGCATAAGGATTTGATTATGTTCTAACTTGTTCTTCTTTTATAATCAGTTTAAGAAAATTAATAAAAAGCGTTTTTGGCAAGTTCTTAGTCTCTGACACTTTTTAATGGTTTAATTCAAGCAGCAGCAGCTTATGTCTTTAACTCTCTGCAGCCTTAGTCTTAAACACTATTCCTGTGTTGAATAGCTCTCCCAGCAGCGCCCCTGGAACGTCATCAGCTTTGGAAATGCTGACAGACTGAAAAAACAGCTGAGTCATTCTTAATGAAGATCAGGAAGCTTTTCCTCCTTTCCTCCTTTCCCTCCATCATCAGAATAACAAGCATGCTGGCATAGACAGCATAGGCTTACCCCACTGGAAATGTACCGCTACAGCACTAGCTGTCAAAAAGTTACAGGACCGTGGCAAATAAAAAGGAGGACCAGAACACATTTTTTACCTTCCACACTTCACCTTTATTTGTCCGATCAGGTTCTCACTCCTCCACGGATGTCAATTCTTTATTTGCATTGTTCAACATCTCATAAGAATGTTGTTGAGTCAAACCATTCTGGATGGCCGCTGAGGTGACCGACCCGCTTGCAGTAATACCAGGGGGGGGAGAAAAATACTCTATTAAAGAATCAGCAGGCTTTAAATCTTTTGTAGCGGTTATCCTTTGCAGCAAGAACTGTTTATTGTTGCCACAATCCCTTGAGGCAAGAGGAAACTGTTTACACCTGGCTGCAAATAATATAAAACGACATTTGTGCAAATATTATCCCAGGCAGGAAACCATGTTGCAGTTAAACTCTGAAAATCCGACATTGTGTAGACCAAACTATATGTCACAAATTCAATCATGCATGAAGCACAAACTAAGCGTGGCTGTCAAGCAGCATACATAAATCTTGGACAATGTGTGAGAAAGGAAAACGACTGAGTGGCAGAATCATGTAAGAACGCACATTACTATAGAAAATCCTGCTCTCTTTTATTCCAGCTGTTTATACATTCGATGCTTTTGATTTTAATTTGCCGAATACTTTAGAAAAAATGGTGACTACACACTTGTCAACCAGCCGAATGATATTCAGATCTCAGCTCTTGAGGGATGCGTCTTTGGTGTCAGATGTTGTATCTCATCTCGAGTGACTCCTTTTTGCACTTGAACAAAATGAATGAATGAACACTTGAATCAGTTGTGCTTCCAGGACAAGTTTGCTGTAAAGGAAAAACGATGCATAACATGTGACACTGCAGTCATTGACGCAATAACAAACATCAGTGAATAAAATGGAATAACAGATGGGAAATGCGAATGCAAGTCACATGCTTGAAAGAGATTGTCTGATGAGGAGAAAAAGGAAAGAGTCGACGGTTGAAGAGAACAGATTAAGGGCTGTAATGAATGTGCTGTAATCTTGGCAGTGTTGATCTCATTATTTGTTTATTTCTCCTCACACCTGCCTAGACACGCCGTTCCACAATGTTTCCCCTCTTCATTAGGAGCTACTGCTGTGCGCTAATGCATGTACTCGGCTGATGTTCATGTCCTGGGCGTTTTGTGTCTGTTTGTGCGGGAGGATCAGTGTCTGCGTATGTGTGTGTGATTTTTTTTTCCTTCTGATTAAACTCCTGCAGTGAAGCGGTACCACCCGCGTCTCTGCAAACTCCTCCTGCATCTGACCTTTTCTGTCGAGCGTGTGAACACACACATGTGACGTGCACACATGTCCACACTACTGTTGCTGGTGATGGATGGTGTTATTACCTGAAGCTTTTAAGGGGCAGAAAGGTGTTTAAGAGAACAAACACACCTGCCTGTTTGTGCTTTACCATCAGGAATTAACTCACTCACACACACACACACATGCACGCACGCAGGCACGCACACACACACACACACACACACACACACACACACACACACACACACACACACACACACACACACACACACACACACACACACACACACACACAGTGCAGGGGTACACCTTATCCATATGCAATATTCTTCGAAAACATTAGCATTTAGCGAGAGGAGACGGTATGTTCTCACCCAAATTTGTTTTCAGCTTTGTCTCACGCACACTCTGTCACCTGTGAAAATTATTCATTAATGATTTATTGAGACTCACACCCATGCTTATAAGGCTGACTATGTTTTGCATTTCAAACACAACAGTAAGTGGAGATAAACACTCTCACATACACACATATACATATTTTATAGACTTATTGTTGCCAGAATGTATCTGCATTAGGGCATTTTAACACTCTGCATGACCTTGCTTTGTTGCTTAATGCAAAAAAAACACCACTGAAGAAGAAAGAAAGAAAGTTGTGTCTGGGAGTTGATCATGCTCCCCGGTAAAAGAGACGATTCAAAACGCATATCATTTCACACGTCACTCAAAAGGACATATTACTTTCATCCGTCTCCCTTTCTTACTTCCACCGTTTCTGACTCCCCTCTCTTCTTCCCTCTGTCTCCACCATCTCCATTTTTGCTGATTGCTTTGGACCATTAATATTTCATGTGTAATGTGGCTCTTTTGGATAGTGTGAGCATGTGTATGTGCCCCTGTGAGGCTGCATTCGTGCGTGTGCGCACACACAAACTGTGCTTCTGCACATGAGCGTACGTGCATGCCTGTGTTTGTGTGTCTGTGCCGCAGTATCAAATTCTGCTCTCACAGCTGTCGGCTAGTCTCAGCTTGGTTGTGATCTGTCTGTCTACCTCTCAACCTTCAACCTCTCCTGTTTCACTCGCTTTCTTCCTTTCTTTCACGTTTTTCATCTGTTTCCCTCTTATCTTTTATTTCCCACTGCCTCCTTGGTATTTTCCAGCATCCTCCTGCCTCTTTCGCTCAATGCCCTCTCCTCTGAGCCATTCCACCCCCACCCCTTTTTTTCTCTTGCATTATACTTTCAATCTCTGGCTGTTTTCACCTCTCAGCCTTTACTTCTTAAAATACTTCTGAGATTGTCTTTTTTCAATTCTAAGCTTGCACTTGAGAAATAAAGCTGTTATGTGAAAACAGATGTGTAGATTCTATTAAAGGTATTTTATGCATGTGTGGATGTACTCAGATCTTTACTTACTGATTCTGTAACAAGTAAAATACCTTTATTCAAAACATAACTTGAAGTATAAATTAGCATCATATATTCTTTAACAGCAAAATATGAAAGTATTCATTCAGAATTGCCCTTTTCAGAGTAATGATTGAATAACAAGTATTAATGCACTATTATGTAGGCTACGTCACTTCAAATTTACAATATATTGTATACTGAATTGTAGTGAAGCATAATTACAAATGAGCAGAAAATATAATAACGTGAAGAACGTATCTCAAATGTGTTCTTAAGTAAATACATGTGTGAATGTACTTAGTTTATTATATTTGCATTCATTTAAAACAACGTATGTTCAGTTAATTTTTCTACCAAAGGTTAATTCAGACTGTCAAGATGGATATGTTGAAGAACAGGATAAATAGTAGGATGAGAAAGCATTAGATTTGATGTCAGTGTCCCGTTACGTGACTGTCTGATTGTTGATGGAGATCTGCTGGGCGAGAGAGAGGCAGCGGCAGCAGTCAAGTGACAGCTTAATATTAACAGGAGTTATATGTAGAATCGGTTCGACCTCTCCGCCAAATGAGAGGGGACAGGATATTTTAGAATATTCTTGGAGTGTGGTTAGAGATATAAAGTTGGTCAGTTTGATATGCAAAGTTCTACTTGTAAAATACTGCTACAACTCCGAAAAGTTCAGAGGTTGGAACGGCTTTATATTGCCTGTCATAAAGCATCTTTAAATGTCTCCTCAGGCAGCACTTCTAGCTGGTGTGTGCGTGTGTATGTGTAAGTGTGTGTGTCTGAGTGTGTGCGCGAAAGAGTGTGCTCCAAAAGCGTCCTGCTGATTACAGGCACACACTGTTCCCTGCACCTTAATGAACAGAATCACCACTGACACGCACACTTTCCCTTTATTACCCTTGTCTCTCATTATGACATTTCCGTGCATGCATTGCCCTGAGTGTATGTGTGTCTTCCTGCGAGTGAATGTATAGATGTGTGTCTGTGTGTATGCATTAATTCTGCTCCGTCGTTGGCCCAGGCGTGTGATTGGCTGCGGATGAGAGTGAAGGTTGGCACGGCAACATTTCCGCAGAAGGCCGTAAAGCAATAGGCCTGGAGCGCAGGCAGCATCTGCCCCTCGGCCGCTGCCAAGACAGACACACACACATTTTGAAATGCATGGATTTAAATAAACATTCACACTGATTGACATACATGTATTGACTCACACTGGATAATTCAGAACCTCTCATTTAGCCACAGCTCCTCATGCCTCAGCGTCTTCTCTCTCCTGGCACTCGTCCTGCATTCTCTCACACAAAGGACCTCTCCCTGTCTCCTCACCCCTCTCTGCCACGGCTTTGTCTTTCACTCTCATATTTAATTATCCAGCCCTCCACTCTATTTTTTATATTTCCTTTAAGCTGTCCTTTTCTATCACGAGCACTAAGGTAAACTGTATCTATCAACCCGAGGCTCATTTCTCCCTCTTCACCTTTCCTGCCCTGTGACAGCACCACACCACTCATGCCTGCCCCTGTCCTCATTCTCACTACAGGCGCACACACTCACATGGACACAGGCATTTACCAAACACCCCCCTCCAACATACACACTTTCACTGCTCTGCCACCCACGCTTGGGCTGGTGTGGCCAAGAGAATCTGTCATAACTCAAAGACTGACCTTTCCTAAGACACTGCTTCAGACAGATGAATAGCCCTATAGCACTGTGTCTATGTGCTGTTGGTGTTTTTGTTTGTGTGTGTGTGTGTGTGTATACACGTGTGTGAGTTTTGGTATGACATTTGTCAAGAGAGCATGCTTTTATTTTTTTCACACGTGTGTAGTTTTTTTATATGGGGGAGTGGTAATGCATCATTGGCTTGTGTGTGTGTGTGTGTGTGTGTGTGTGTGTGTGTGTGTGTGTGTGTGTGTGTGTGTGTGTGTGTGTGTGTGTGTGTGTGTGTGTGTGTCATAAGGGCTATGGCCTTGGTGGAGATAAATAAAGGGGTGATAGAACAGTTCGATAACAAGAAAGTGTAAGAAAAGAAAGCAAACCAAGCTCTATACAACATTTAAAAAAACCTTACATGCTGCTCATCCACATTAATTGTGTTACTGTTTTGCATTTGTGAATTGATATTATAAATAAATGATTAAATGAATAATTAAAATGTTTTTTTACTTCTGCATTAAAGACCTCAAAACTGCGTAGGCTTGTTTATCTCACCGTGTGGAGGGCAAATTTACCGAGACTCTCTATGTTCTTAAAGGCCCTCTGGACATGTTAGCACACTATTGATAATCAATACAGCTTCTGTCCCGCTATTTCTACATCAAAGGAATTGTAGTCTCTCTCTCTTCTCCCAAGTCTACCACATACAGGCGTGTATGCAGGCACATTTACACACCAGTGAATATACAAATCTGCATACGGCGCATACACTGGGATAGATATACGCACACACACACACAAACAAGTACAATAATAAACACAGAGCCTTCCTGGCAATGTCTGTTTTTCTTTTTCTGAAGAAATTAAAAGGCAAGGTGGTATCAAGAGAGCTCTGTCATATCTTACTTTATTTTGGTTATTTTTTTCTTGGGAGGATTATGAGCATAAATGTTTGGACCTGCCTGTTGTAACTGCAAATCTTTGTTTTCCCAAGAGCTTAACGTATTTTACTTACTGTATCCTATTGTAAGAAAGACAATACCAGGGACAAACCTCTCAGCACAAAACAAAAATGCACTTCAGGTCTTTCTTCCTCCATCTCCATGATATCCACAAAAGCCATGGTAACAACGTTGCCATGACCACCTTAAACCGCAGGAAACAGAGTACATTGGAAAAGTAATGTCAACAAATTAAGCTAAAGATTTCATTCCGAGGACACAGTGTGACTGATGATTTAAAATGTCACTTTTTAGACTTTGTTTTGGCAGCACACACACACACACACACACACACACACACACACACACACACACACACCACACACACACACCACACACACACACACACACACACACACACACACACACACACACACACCACACCACACCCTGACAGACTGCCTGCTCATAAGTAGAGATAAATTATAGATCATGTTCCCACTCAGAGCTTTTGCCTCTGCCAGACAGAGTTTTTGGGGCTAAAATGCTGATATAGTGTTTCAGGGTATCATCTCGGCCAACAGTGTGCGAAAACCTGTCAAAGGTTCACACTCAAACAATTATCCTGTTACTTCAGTATTTCTGGATAAAGTTGTTGGCATTTGGGAATAATGCCAGGAGATTCTGAGTATTATTGATTCTTAAGGCATGAACTGTATTTACTTTCTAAAAACAATATCATCAAACAATTTGTATTTAAAAGTTAACAGTGTAACATTGAAGACATCTTTCTTCTGTAAGGCATTTGACAGTCTTCTGCAAGTTCCTTTTTTTTAAGGACGAATATAGGCAGCCAATAGGATTTCAGCCCTCGGTTCTATTCTATCTTGTGATATTTTGGGTATTATAAATATACACGGGTTGAAATTCAACACATTAAAAGCAAAGATGTGGTCAAATTGCCCTAAATCTTTTGGTTGCATGTTTTCTTTGTGTTTTTAAGAGGTTAACTTTGGTTTTCCTTCACCATTCATTTTGAGCGGGTGCTTCTGGAGATCAGGTGTCATGTTATTTGCAGTCGGAGGATTGTTTTGGACCTGTACACATTTTATCTCTGTCACTTCACTTTATGTTTTTTCACCTAGAGAAACAATGCCCAGCCATTTTTCATCCAGTGTGAGAGGACAAAGCTGAACTGTTCCAGGAACAAATCACTGCATGAGTTTTGGTGTCCGCTTTGATGTACATAATACAGCAGGATCATTATTTTCACAGCAAAAACAATACTATTCCTATTAAGTTCAGTTATAGAAATAACTATTTGCTTAACTGATCGTTACCATGGAAGAAATAAATACAGTTTTTCCTGAATCTAATTTCTATGAAAACCTTTGTACTCACCCATTAAGTAGAATATGCCTACTGCTTTGTTTTTAATTAAATCCCACCAATCTTATCTAAATGTCTTGTGTCTTAAGGGATAGGTATATATATATATTTTAAACACTTCATATACTTCAACAGCTACTTGTTTTCTGTTGGTGTAAACCCTTTGGTGTAACGTTGTTTGTAATAGAAGAGAAGGATCCTTCAATCTTATCCTGCGTACATAATTATCTTTTGCCGCAGAGAAAAGGCAATGAGTGGAAGGAAAACACTACAGTATTCACGATTGAATGGGGTAACATTTGTTCAAAAACTGAATTTGGCAAAAATAACAACATGTTCTGTCTTTCCTTTTTGCAGACAAAACACAGATCGATCAAAACGAGGATGCGGTCATAGAGAAAAAAAAGGATCAACGACATGACACAGAGAGAATAAAGGTTAGTCCTCCTGAAAACACTGTGTACTGTATTTATATTACCACTATATATAATAATAATAATAATACATTACATTTATAAAGCGCTTTTCCCGGTGCTCAAAGCGCTTACAAGCAAGTAAAACAAAATAACAACAAAAGTAGAAAGTTCTAAGCTAGGAGGAATAAGGGCAAGTGGTTAGTTGATTAGGAGTTGAAGGCAAGAGTGAAAAGGTGAGTTTTGAGGGATTGTTTGAATGATGTGAGAGTGTTGGCGGATCTGACGTGGCTGGGGAGGGAGTTCCAGACTGTGGGGGAGGCTGCTGCGAAGGCCCTGTCGCCCCAGGTCCGGAGCTTTGTCCTGATGGGTTGCAGTAGGTTAGCTTCAGCAGACCTGAGGCGACGGGTGGGGTTGTGTCGTTGGATGAGGTCACAGAGGTAGGGGGAGGCAAGGTTGTTGAGGGCTTTGAAAGTGAAAAGTAATATTTTAAAGTTTAAATATATATCAAGTTCCCCATAACAACCATACTTTATCACTGGATACTCTTACCCTCCATGTATTGAGCAGCTCTGTTTGCACTTATGAGTCGTCATGGATTGAAATTACACTTAAAGACAATAATGTAGTAGCTCCTCATTTGCTTCTCGCAGTAAAGGGACAATGAGTGAAAGAAGAGAGGTCACATCATAGCAACCTACCGTTTATTCATCTCTATTTTCTAATCTCTGCTCGAAACAGAAAAGCTGCATACAGTAAATGGTAACTTAATAATGCACCCTTCCTCTCTGCCTGTCTCTTTTATTCAGTGTCTTTCTCTAATCTGCTGACTCTGCAGAGCTTTACATTGAGATCTAATAATAGACCATACGTGAACTTGTGTGACTGATATGTGATTGTGTGTGTCCTTTCCTTCGTACCTTTAAATTCCCAGAGAGTTTAAACAGGTGTGTTTTTGTGAGGTACATCCATTGTATGTAAGCTTTGTGTGTGCCGATTGAACGTGATACACATCAACTCTTAAGTGTATGTGCATCTGGCTATTTGTGTGCATGAGTCTATGCGGATGCATGTGAATCACTTTGAGCCAGACTGTTTTATTTTTTTATTTATCGCTAATCCCCATTTGTGGCCAAAAATACAGACTGAATCGTCTTTATCCATGGGATTTTGGGAGGAGTGGAAGAAAGGAGGAGGGTAGGGAAAGTAAAAAAAGGGGGGTTTAACTATAGAAGGGCGAGTGAGGAGAAAATGGTAGGAGAATTATAAGGAAACCAGGGAGAAAGATGGAGGGAAGAGGAGGAAATGGAACTCTAGGGGTTATTTAGGTGAAAGCAATAGGTTGACGGTAAGAAAAAACTTAAAGAGATGGGAGAGTGACGCCACAGAAGGAGGAGAGTGGGAAGAAACGAGGGCAACAGCTCGGAGGGAATAGCAGCTGAGGTTTTCAGCAGTTGTATGAACCTGTTTGTACAAAATGACTTGTCGAGCATGTCAAAAGGCAAAAGTATGAGTGTTGTCAAAGAGAGAGAACGTGCGATAATTACTTTAAAAGGGATAACATTTCACACTTTTATACAGAACCTTAATCTTCTTGAAGCAACTCACTTCAAACACTTGGTTGTACACCAAAGAAGCAACAGCAGTAATTTTGTGAAGAACTAGAGAATGCAATTCCTGAAGAAATTGCTAGTGGGAATGCTTTATGCTGAAAAGCTGATGCTAAACTGCTATGCTGAAATGTAATATGTAAGAAGAAAGTGAAGAATTTAGATTGAAATGATAACACTGGGGGCTTGAATGTGTGATGAGAGAAGAAAAGAAAGTAAAAAGGGTTGGAAAAGCAGCAGAATATAGGGACTATAGGGACGGTTGGCACAGTGGTTAGAGCGTTGATCATCAGATCAAGGGGCGTTGGTGAACTCTAGTTCGAAACCTCGGCCGCCACTGTGTCCTTGGGCAAGACACTTTACTTTACATCTGCTCCTGTGGGTAATGACTCTTATATGTGTAATGTGTAATTTAAAAGCGCTCTAATTAAAAATATAATGCATTATTATTATTATTAATATTTGAACTGCAAACTTTTGAACTAACTTGATGGTGAATGATCTGTCGCCATGCCAACGGCATTTGATGACATCCCATAATACGCTTAGATGCATTGATGGCTACATCGTTACCAAACCTGTGAAGTTTTGGGCCGTTCAGAGTATTTTCACTGAAGTTATGAGAAAACCGTGTTTCATGGCGAGCATTGTGTTGCCATGTCAACGACATTTGAAGAAATCTCAATACTGTCCCGTAAATGTCTTCATGGCTGGACTGTTAGCACACATGTGAAGTTTGAGCACTTTTTGAAAATGTTCATAGGAGTTATAGCGTGTTTTATGGCGAGGGATGCGTTTCCATGGAAACGGCATATGATGAAACCCCATAATTGACGTAGAGCTGTTGAAGGCTGGACCGTTAACCATTATCTGAAGTGTGGTGCTGATTGGACCCTTTTCATAGGCGTTACGACAACATCGTGTCTTATGGCGAGGGATGCGTTTCCATGGAAACGACATATGATGACACCCCATAATTGACGTAGAGCTGTTGAGGGCTGGACCGTTAACCATTATCTGAAGTCTGCTGCTCTGAGCATGTCAGTTGGAGTTATGACATCATCGTGTTCCTCGACACAGGTGTTTATATTTGAGCTAACGACGTGTCCAGAGATCAAAGGTTTCCATGTTGATGTGCAGTAACCAGTGAGAGGAGAGCATTTTCATTGTTCTGAATGAGAGATAAACCTCTTACATGTGAACGTTTTGTTGAAGAACCGTAACAGATATCAGTGAAAAACCTTAAAAAATCTTGGAATCTTGAAAGGGATGTGCAAAATAGTCATTATATACAGTCTTTAATTAACTATTAGTAGAGAATAACAAGTAATGAATATACTTTATAGGGATCCTATTAATATCTAATAATAAAATAATAAAATTCAATAACGTGCTTTAACCACTAGGTGTCCCTTTCTATCAGCTGTGCACCGTTATGGTGTAACTACAGCCTATCTACCAATTGGATCAAATATAAAAGTCAGCCGAAGTAGTGTTGATACTGCAAGGAGACGCATTGTGTGAAAAGAAATGTAAGATGTTGTTTAATTGCTTATATATTTATGATCCACGCAGAGGTTGCACTAGACTTTTTCGCTGCCCGTTTTGACGGGCAGGATCGTAATATTTCCGTCAAAATCCATTATTACCCGTCGGCCTGTACACAACTCTGCCGGGGGGGGGGGGGGGGGTTTCGGGGGACTGTTAGCACCGTGTTATGCATGCCCACTGCACCTCGCGGGATCGCGCACAGTGTAAAGCAAATACTCAAAGACATTTGAATGATCTGTTCGGCAAAGTTAGGTTTGGAAACTGTATAATTTCCTTTTGGGCGGGCATGCATAACACGGCATAACACCGGAGCCTCGCTGCAAGGAAACTGTGGTGCTGTTCTGAGTTTGTTCTAATCCGTCAAAATAACGGACGGCTTTCAGATTTTTCCGTCATTGTTAAAAAAAATCCGTCAAAGACGGAAAATATTCGGTTAACGCGACCTCTGGATCCACGTCACGTTTTCAGTTTTGACGGCAGTTCTTCCTGTTTGTCTAGAAGTCTTCTCAGCAGGGAACTAGAGAACTACGGCAGATATGTAATATTTAATGCAGCCGAACCGTGTATTACAATGCTGTTATGTGATGACTTTCAAAGAGAAAAGCAAGCACACTCCGAATAAAGTATTATTTTATTTTATTTTTAAAAAATGTTTTCGGATTTCACATCACATAAACACCAAATCCCAGCGTGCATTGCGGCTAAACCATCCAATCATTGAGCTGAGGATCTTGCCTACTCTGTTTCCGGTTTCGTTTATGACGGATGTATTTTGTTATACACACATTCCTTCACATTTACATTTTAATTTACATTAAAGTATTTTATGAGGCCTTCTAACATGTTTTTAAATATAACTACGGTTGTAGTTGAAGAGTTTGTAAATTAACATGAACCGAAGCTGTTGCCTGGCAACGCAATCGCACAACGTCATGTCCGTTAATTCCACATCCACACGCATGGATTAACATCGATTTAAATCATTAATGTAGCCTTTGTTTCTGCTAAAAGAGGTGTCGTCTAGCTGGGGCAACAAGAACATTGGTGTAATCGAGTGTGACTATTACAAAATAAATCATTATTATATTAATATTGACAATAACAACCGACCGTCGGGGTAGCATTTGCTTGGCATTTCCGGGTATTTCTCCACTGGTTAACATGGGTTAACAATACCGTGTAACTGTCACGTTTGAAGGGACAACATCGTGACATCTTCACGTCTCCCAGCATGGTAAATCGTCACATGTTCACGTCTTGCCGTGATACCGGGTTGTCCATGACACAGGTGTTTATATTTGAGCTAACGACGTGTCCAGAGATCAAAGGTTTCCATGTTGTTTTTTTCAAAATGAAATCTTTCCTCCACTCTAGCTGTGACATCACGCACTCTAAGATCTGAAGAATGCCTCTTTACCAAGGTCTGATATCTCTAAAAGTACGAATCAGATTTAAAAGTTGTGTAACATGAATAATGTCAGAAAGAAGTGTAACATTTTAAAGTTGGAATGAGGTTTCTGAGTGAAAGTATGAAGGAGCAGTTAGTAGGCTAGTTGAAGAAAGAGCAGTTAGCAGTTGAAGTTGCATGAAGATTGTTCAAGTCTGAAGAGTTTCTCCATTGACTTCCATGTTAAAAATGTGATGAATTATGGGACGTATCTCTGGAATTATGAAGGTTATGAATAAGAAAAGTAATAGCCATTGATTCCCGACCGAGCTGAACGTTTTGATGTTTGATCGGAGTTTCTGCGATGTGGAATGTGGGAGAAGAAGAGGCGCAAAGTAACCCGGCGGGATGATAAAGAATTTTGTGCATAGCATAACAGATAGTGGGAATGCTGTATCAGCATTCCCACTAAATAAGAAAATAAAGTTAGAGAAACACGTTCAAATTGCAATTATTTCGTCTTTTGGAATCACAGGTAATCGCTGTTGGATTGTCAGATTGGTATAAACACAGAAATAGTCAGAAATGTTGTGGTAAGAATATTTTGTGTGAAAAGCATAAATCACACGAAATCTGATCATTTCTATTCTGTTTTTGGTGACTTTAATATGTGGTCTGAATCAGATATAGGACTGATTCATTCAATGCCACTACAGTCCAAACCGTTGCTCTCACTTTAATCATAATCCCATCCCAGCTGTGCCTTAGCATCCAATACACCTCAAAGGAGAAGTAGATGCAATCGCTCCATAAAAAAACTGAAAATGTCTCTCTCTTTCTCCTCTAACTTGTTGTTATCTGCTCACTAATTCGCTGGCTTCTTCTGCACATGAACTCATAAACACCATAAATACATACAACTGTTAAGTCAGACTTCAGTGGCCTCCATGTGTAGTACCTCCATGAGAAAACATGCTTTGTGATGTCTTTGTTATTCTTCTATTCATCCTTTCCTCTATTCTTCTCTTCTGTCCAGGGCTGTGACTCGTTCACATTGACCTCTAATATTGGCTCAGTTTAAAAACATTTTAAACAGCACAAAACAAATACAACAATACAATACAGTATGTTTGATTGATTGATTGATTGAAAAGTTTATTAACAGCTTGTATATTGGGTACAGTACAGTACAGCTCAAAACATACAATTGTTAAGGGGATGCAGACCAGAGAAAGACTTTCGTCTTGTTTACATCAGGGTCCCCCATTTCCAATTCATCATGTCATTTAAGACATATAAGACATATTTGACATACAGATGGCTTATTTACAATTTACATACAGGTGGTTTTTTACATACAGATTGCTTGTTTACAATTTTCATTTTAGATTTCGTTCTAATACATCCTAACCGGACATTTAAGACATACCAAGTCTACAGATATACAGTTAGTAACAGAGTCTAAAATGCGAGTATATACATAGATGGGGGGGGGGGGAAGCTGTCCATTGTACGACAGGTTGAGATTTGTACCATTACCGGGGCCAGTTTTGCAATGCTCTCCCCCGAAGGTGCTCTTTAAGAGAGGTTTTGAAGGTAAGTATAGTTTTACTTTCCTTTACAGTTGTGGGAAGAGCGTTCCACCTTGATGTGGCATAATTGCAAAACGTGTATTCCCCCTTTTTTGTGCCAAATCTGGGTTTCACATGATTTGTGGAGCTCCCTCTGGTGTTATGATCATGGTATTCCTTGACCTTTGGGAAGAATTTTGACATGTACATGGGTACCATAGAGGTGTAGTGGATCTTGTAGACCAGGCCCATTGCAAGTAGCTGTACTCTGTCGTCTACTCTAAGCCATCCTAGGTTGTCAAAGTGGGCAGAGGTGAGGTGGGTTCTAGATGAAAGGTCAAGCAGTAGTCTGACCAGTTTATTTTGCAATGTTTGAAGTTTTATTTTTAGCGCCTTGGAGGTGCTATGGTACCATGACGTGCAAGCATAGTCATAGTACCCTTGAATGAGTGCTCCTGCCAGAGTTTTCAGGGTGTTTTTGTTTACCAGAGAGGAGATCCGGTATAGGAATCTAGTTCTTTGATTGACTTTTTTTATTACATTGGATGCCATTTTGTCACAGGAGAGGTTTGCCTCAAGAATAGATCCTAGGTATGTAATTTCCTTCTTACTTGTGACAATAATGTCGCCCACTGCAACTGAGAAGTCGTCGGATTTGCTGAGATTATGTTTCGAACCGAAGAGAATGGACTCTGTTTTACCCAGGTGTAATGATAATTTATTATCGGCGAGCCAGGTGCAGATTCTGCCGAGCTCGGAGCTGAGGGTTTTTTCAACCTGCAACCTGTTCCTGTCAGAGACCAGCAGGGCTGAGTCGTCCGCGAACAGGAACAAGTTGCAGTCACATGCTGATGACATGTCATTTACATAAATTAGGAACAGTAACGGACCTAATATGCTTCCTTGTGGAACACCACAGCTCACTGGGAGGGGGGGGGACAGAGTACCGTTTACCTCCACCATCTGTTCTCTCCCCTCCAGGTAGGATTGCATCCAGCTCACCGATAGTCTGAGGAACTATCAGAATCAACCAATAAGGCAAATCCAAAGTCATCTTTATAGGCTGTCTTTAAATTTAGCAAAACGTTTTTTTTCTAATTAACATTATAAACAAGCGTATTACACCACCTGTGAAATGTAAAAAGACAAGAGGAAAGATGAAAGAAACCAGAGGGAAAAATGTCATTAATCTGAATCTGAACTGTCACATAAACATACATACAGTATAATCATTTAAAAGAACACATGGTAGGATTTATACTGTAAAAGGCTAGCTAGATACAAGGGATTTCTGTTCAGTTGATACCCTGGCTGTTGAAAAAATAAATATGGACTGCACAAACTGTTTCTGCCTCCCTGTAGGAGGGAGAGGAAAGTGGCAGCACAAATAGAGGAAGATGAAGAAAGCCGGAGGGGCCTGGTGTAAAGGAAAACTTTGTCACGGGTGAAAGTTGGGATAGTGAACTGCACAAGTGGACCTGCTCTCGCTATGGAAACAAGGCTGGAGCTCACTGAGTGCAGCTTATTCTTAGAGAGAAAAAAAGGGTGAAATACTTGAGAGGGGAAATGGGAGAATGAAGAGAATTTACCATGAGGGCAGAGAGAGATGAAGGAGTAAAAGAAAGAAGGAGAGAGAAGAGAGAAAACAGGAGAAAGTGAAAGCCAAAGTGGGAGGCTGACAAAAAGAGAGAGGTTAAAAAAAGACACAATGTAAGGATTTGGGGAGAGGGGAGGGTGAGAAAGTTTGAAAGAGAACGAGAGAGGGAGTGGGAGGAGATGAGGAGAGAGGGCTGGAAAGTCAGAGAGAAAAAGGGAGGTGGAGAGAGAATCAGGCCATTCATCCATGCCTCTGGAGACGGACGCAGACTGAATTCAGGATAACTCATTCAGAACGCCAACTCCACTTTGTCCCACAGCACCTCTGTCAGTCTCTGCTATAGTTACCAAGTGGCTGGGACACATCCAGAATACCTTAGCACCATGACTGACAGCAATTTGCAGTATGTGACACCCAGAGTCACATACACACACACACACACACACACACACACACACACACACACACACACACACACACACACACACACACACACACACACACACACACACTCTGGGAACCTCATACTCATGTTGTTCGAGTTATTCGGGGAAATAAACATGATCAGAGCAACATCCTGAAAAGCCATGCTGTTACTAATGTGTAAACTAATGGGGATCCTTCTGATAAATAATAAACACGTGCACATGCGCTCGCATGCGCAGGATACACAAAAACACACGCAGCATGCCTCAGGTAACATGCTGGAGTGTTGTCAGAACCCCACAATCTCCCTTCTTTACCAGAGAGCTTCCTTAACCCTGTCAGATAATTGGTCACCAGGGATATGATGTTGCTTAAAGCTAAAAGCTAAACCTTAATAGGGCTGTAAACACACACACACACACACACACACACACACACACACACACACACACACACACACACACACACACGCACACACACACGTAAAATAAATGTTACAAACACAACGTATGCAAAATGTAGGCACTTAACATAAAACCACGTGCACATGCAAGCAGGGATATAAATCATTTAAGACTGTGTTTTTACAACAAAAATGAAAGGTGATAAATGCCAGAGCAATAAAGAAACAAGTCAATCAATTCTGCTGTCTTTGCATTTTAGCTTCTCAAGCAACAAGCGCTGTGCTAACACTGAAATACTGGCCTTGTTGTGCTCGGGTATTTTCACCCAGCATGAATGTTTGCTTTTTATGTGTTCCAGTTTTTTTCGCTTTGCAGTTTTTGTTTTAGAGACTGCAGCACATCCCAAAGGTGTTTTGACCAAGCTCTCTGTGTGCCTCTCCAAGTGTGTCTCTGTGTGTCTGAATGTTGGCTGTGTGACCTTGTCAGGAGCGTTCCTATTTAATCATCTCGGGGAAATCTCAAACATTCCTTTAAAATTGAACATGAAAGGTAACCTTCTCTATTTTTACTTGCTGTCTCTCTGCAGAGAACCAGGGAATTCTCTTTTTCACTCTGCTTCGGATCTGTGGACAGCGCTTGAATAGGATGGAGAGAGGGAGAAAGGAAGAGAAAATGACACACACACACACACACACACACACACACACACACACACACACACACACACACACACACACACACACACACACACACACACACACACACACACACCACACACACAGAGAGGAAGATGGGGACAGTTGAAAGTGAGACTGAGTGGGACAGAGAGGGAAAAATGACTGAAAGAGGAAGAATGACAACCAGCCAGGAAGTAAGTTAGAAAGAGAAATTGAGGCGATAAAGCAATAGCAATACATATATTTGGTATTGTGCCAAATGCACCATCCTGAAGTGAAGAACAAGATGTCCATTTAACAATGTGCAAGATACTATAATGAGGGAGTAACAAACAGGAACTGCTTTTGAAGTAAGTTGGAGAGGTGGCTCTAGACAGCGGTTTAATGAAAACTTGTCATAATTATATGCTGGTTCCCACAGATGGATTCTATTCACATGTTCACACCCTCAAAGGTGTGTTTGAGCCCTATTGATCGGTCACCCCCATAAGGCTCACTCCTAATGTCTTTCTGGCTCTCTTTCTTTTCCTTGCGCTCCGTCACAGCCGAGGGCATCCGGCTAAGTGGTGGTGTAGGCTGAGCCTGAGGCGAGAGCAGGGAGACCTCACGTTCAGCTGGGCTGAAATATTTAAGGAAGCCATCCAAGGCCTGTTTCACTCATTCAGTACCCAGTGGGTCAGTCCCATCAGAGACCAATTACAACTACCACCGAGCCACGGATGAAAGGCTCGATCAAAGGAAACAATGCACAGAGTGTGCACATACACAGGCCTGTGCTCATATAGTGACACGTGCACAAGAATATGTAATGCATGAACAATATGTTCATGAACACATGTATGAAGCAGGCACAAGCCCAACCAACTTATCCCATGTGGGCCTATGTATTTTTCCCGTTTTACTTTTCTTCTATTTCTATTATCATCTCTCTCAGCATCTCTGTCTGTGTTTTTCTTGATCTTTATTTCTCTGTTTCTTAACAAACACAATAATCCTCCTGTCTTTTACAGCTCCAGCAAATCCAAAAGGCTTCACAGTAACACTCACAGAGACCCACATACCAAATGTTTCACTCCCAAAGTGTCTTAACCAAGGACAGTGAGAGGTCAGCGGGTGTGCATTCACAACAACACACACAAAATCTATCCATTGGTGACTCACTCTGTCTGCAGCACACACTCGCATGCAGATTATTTTGTCATCATGACACACACACACACACACACACACACACACACACACACACACACACACACACACACACACACACACACACACACACACACACACACACACACACACACACACACACACACACACACACACACACACACACACACACACACACACACACACACACACACACAGACCAGTAGATTATAAATCATTCATAATGATCATTAAAAGGAGGGAGAAGGGGGGATAGGTAGGTGGAATAAATCGCTCCTCTTGCCCCTCTCTTAGTCACATTGATGTGAACTGACAGGCCACCAGATAAGGAGCAATTACCCAGAGTCATCTGGGCCAGGGAGCATACGGCATGGACACACACTCCCAGAGATACTCATAAACAGGTGTACATTTGAAACAACCATACACACCACACAAAACTCTATGCTACACACTCACATGCAGACTTGCACGTACAAGCACACAAACCCTGATGGTCACTCACTCACAATCGTAGTATGCTTACCTTGATTTATGCCTCCTTTTCTCCCTGGCTAGAGGGGAAAGGTTCTGTCTCTCTCTGTCTTCCTTTTCGTAAGCCCCAGGGAGAAAAGGCACTTAAGATAACATAGACATGACACATGTTGAACTGAGTCTGCTGCTGAGACATTCGGAAGCAGAGGCGAGGGGGAACAAGAGAGCTCTATTCAAACAAAGATAAAATAACTATCCTTGACAAACGACGAGCCTCAAGCCTGGGACTGCATTGGGACAGTTTAGCACTCACTATACTTACATTGCAGTTGGCTATAATGCGTTTTATTTTAATGTGAAACCCACTTTATTATCCTCTCTGAAGAACCAGCACCTTACCGTGGTAGAGAGGTTTGTGTGCCCTGATGAACCTGGGGGCTGTGTTGTCTGGAACCTTGTGTTCCTGGTAGGGTTTCCCATGGCAAATTGGTCTCAGGCAAGGGGCCAGACTAAGATTGGTTCAAAAGACCTCATGAAAGACGATACAAGAAGTGAGGATACCCGGCCCGGAGGAAGCCCGGGGTCCCCTTCTGGAGCCAGGCCCAGAAGGAGGACTCGTCGGCGAGCGTCTGGTGGCCGGGCTTGCCACGGAGCCCGGCCGGGCCCAGCCCGAAAAGGCAACGTGGGCAACACCTCCGCTTCT
Organism: Gymnodraco acuticeps; assembly: GCF_902827175.1. Taxonomy (NCBI): domain Eukaryota; kingdom Metazoa; phylum Chordata; class Actinopteri; order Perciformes; family Bathydraconidae; genus Gymnodraco; species Gymnodraco acuticeps. The sequence continues at coordinate 4,952,127 of NW_022992126.1, read as the reverse complement.
CCGTCCCGCGGGCCCACCACCTACGGGAAACATCAATGGGGTCGGGTGCGCTGCCAGAAGGGTGGCAGTGAAAGCGGAGGGTCTCGACGGACCAGACCCGGGCGACAGAAGCTGGCTTTGGGGACGTGGAACGTCACCTCTCTGGGGGGGAAGGAGCCGGAGCTTGTGCGGGAGGTGGAGCGTTACCAGTTGGATCTGGTTGGGCTCACCTCTACGCACAGCGTCGGCTCTGGAACCTTACTTCTGGATAGGGGTTGGACTCTATTCTTCTCCGGAGTTGCTCAAGGTGTGAGGCGCCGGGCGGGTGTGGGGATACTCACAAGTCCCCGGTTAGGTGCTTCGTTGTTGGAGTTTACCCCAGTGGACGAGAGGGTCGCCTCCCTACGCCTGCGGGTTATGGGGGGGAAAACTCTGACTGTTGTGTGTGCTTATGCACCCAACAGCAGTTCAGAGTATACGGCCTTCTTGGAGACCCTGGAAAGAGTCCTGTATGGGGCTCCTGAAGGGGACTCTTTAATCTTGCTGGGAGACTTCAACGCACATGTGGGCAATGATGGAGACACTTGGAGGGGCGTGATTGGGAGGAACGGCCCCCCTGATCTGAACCGGAGTGGTGGTTTGTTACTGGACTTCTGTGCTAGTCATGGATTGGCCATAACAAACACCATGTTCGAACATAAGGATGCTCATAAGTGTACGTGGTACCAGAGCACCCTAGGCAGAAGGTCCATGATCGATTTCGTTATCGTATCATCGGACCTGAGGCCGTATGTTTTGGACACTCGGGTAAAGAGAGGGGCGGAGTTGTCAACTGATCACCATCTGGTGGTGAGTTGGGTCGAGTGGCGGGGGAAGCCTCTGGATAGACCTGGTAAGCCCAAACGTGTAGTTCGGGTGAACTGGGAACGTCTGGAGGAGGCCCAAGTTCAGGAGGCCTTCAACTCACACCTCCGGCGGAGCTTTTCGGGCATTCCTGTGGAGGTTGGGGACATTGAACCAGAGTGGTCGGTGTTCAAAGCCTCTATTGCCGAAGCCGCGGCGGGGAGCTGTGGTCTCAAGGTCCTAGGTGCCTCAAGGGGCGGTAACCCTCGAACCTCCTGGTGGACACCGGTGGTCAGGGAAGCCGTCCGACTGAAGAAGGAGGCCTTCAGGGATTTGTTATCCCGGGGGACTCCCGAGGCAGTTGCAAGGTACCGACAGGCCCGAAGGGCAGCAGCCTCATCCGTGGCCGAGGCAAAGCAGCGGGTGTGGGAGAAGTTCGGAGAAGACATGGAGAAGGACTTTCGGGCGGCACCAAAGTTGTTCTGGAAAACTGTCCGACACCTCAGGAGGGGGAAGCAGGGAACCATCCAAGCTGTGTACAGTAAGGATGGGACGTTGTTGACCTCAACTGATGGAGTGTTAGGGCGTTGGAAGGAACACTTTGAGGAACTCCTGAACCCGACAACTCCGCCCTCTATGTTAGAGGCAGAGCTGGAGTATGACGGGGGATCAACACCAATCTCCCGGGGGGAGGTCACTGAGGTCGTCAAACAACTCCACAGTGGCAAAGCCCCGGGGGTGGATGAGATCCGCCCGGAAATGCTGAAGGCTCTGGGTGTTGAGGGACTGTCATGGTTGACACGTCTCATCAACGTTGCGTGGAAGTCGGAAACAGTACCGAAGGAGTGGCAGACCGGGGTGGTGGTTCCCCTATTTAAAAAGGGGGATCAGAGGGTGTGTGCCAATTACAGAGGCATCACACTACTCAGCCTCCCCGGGAAAGTTTACTCTAAGGTACTCGAAAGGAGGGTCAGGCCGATTGTCGAACCTCAGATTGAGGAGGAACAATGCGGATTCCGTCCTGGTCGTGGAACGACGGATCAGCTTTTTACTCTCGCAAGGATCCTGGAGGGGGCCTGGGAGTACGCTTATCCGGTCTACATGTGTTTTGTAGACTTGGAGAAGGCGTATGACCGAGTTCCCAGGGAGTTACTGTGGGAGGTGCTGCGGGAGTATGGGGTGAGGGGGTCTCTACTCAGGGCCATCCAATCTCTGTACTCCCAAAGCGAGAGCTGTGTCCGGGTCCTCGGCAGTAAGTCGGACCCATTTCCGGTGAGGGTTGGCCTCCGCCAGGGCTGCGCTTTGTCACCAATCCTGTTTGTAATATACATGGATCGGATTTCGAGGCGTAGTCATGGGGGAGGGGGTCTGCAGTTCGGTGGACTAAGGATTGCACCACTGCTTTTTGCAGATGATGTGGTTCTAATGGCTTCATCGGTCTGCGACCTTCAGCACTCACTGGATCGGTTCGCAACCGAGTGTGAAGCGGCTGGGATGAGGATCAGCACCTCCAAATCTGAGGCCATGGTTCTCAGCAGGAAACCGATGGACTGTCCACTCCAGGTAGGGAATGAGTCCTTACCCCAAGTGAAGGAGTTCAAGTATCTCGGGGTCTTGTTCTCGAGTGAGGGAACAATGGAGCGTGAGATGGGCCGGAGAATCGGAGCAGCGGGAGCGGTACTGCAGTCGCTTTACCGCACCGTTGTGACGAAAAGGGAGCTGAGCCAGAAGGCAAAGCTCTCGGTCTTCCGGGCCATTTTCGTTCCTACCCTCACCTATGGTCATGAAGGATGGGTCATGACCGAAAGAACGAGATCGCGGATACAAGCGGCCGAGATGGGTTTTCTCCGCAGGGTGGCTGGTGTCTCCCTTAGGGATAAGGTGAGAAGTTCGGTCATCAGGGAGGGACTCGGAGTTGAGCCGCTCCTCCTTCGCGTCGAAAGGAGCCAGTTGAGGTGGTTCGGGCACCTAGTTAGGATGCCACCTGGGCGCCTCCCTAGGGAGGTGTTCCAGGCACGTCCAGCTGGGAAGAGACCAAGGGGTAGACCTAGGACCAGGTGGAGGGATTATATCTCTTCGCTGGCCTGGGAGCGCCTTGGGATCCCCCAGTCAGAGCTGGTTGATGTCGCCAGGGAAAAGAAAGTTTGGGGCTCTCTGCTGGAACTGCTACCCCCGCGACCCGACCACGGATAAGCGGGAGAAGATGGAAGATGGATGGATGGACCCACTTTATTATGTGACTTAAAAAATTAACACTGATTCAAAAGCCTCTAACAAACTAAAACAACAAACATATTAAGGTAATAAGGAATTCCACTAAAGTTGGCGCAGTTGACCTTGATTTCAATTTAGCGAGGGAGTGCTTTTATTTGATATTCAAAGTCATTTCAAGTAACATGTTTTATATGCTTGGCATGATGAACTATTATAGTTCAGAGACCAATATCTCTGCCTGTTTTAGGCTGTCCACTGAGTTCTCCGTTAAGACTTGGCAGATTATACAAGAAGTGATTGTACTCTTTTTGCAGTGGATGCATGCAATGCAACACAAACTGATAGACTCAACAAGCCAAGGCATTATTGTATTCATGTGTGTAATAGCGCTGGTCTGTTTTTAGAGGCTTAGCCAAGATCTAATCTAACATGACCCATTTATTTTTCCTTGTGCATATGAATTCCATGATCTCATACACACGCTAAGGTCAATTTTGTTTTCACAACAGGAAGGTGATGTACAATAGGATGATGAGGAGAACATCAATATATAACAAAGAAAGTCAATATTTTCTTGACAGGAATCAAACTCTGTAAGCTGAGAGTCAGGATGCACATTTATCTTTAAGTCATTTAATCTCTATTTAACATCAGAAATGTTGGCTTCAGTGTGATTTATTTCCTTCTTTCCTGCCGTTGTCCTTCCCCGCCACAGTCTCTTGCCTCAGATGCTCCCCCTTTGGTTCCTTTCTCAAAGTATCTAACTTGAGGGCTGAGGGGGGGCTGAACAATTTAAAAGCATGTACCAGACCATGTGCCTGCCCAGCGCGCACTGACACGATACCGAGCTCCCGCTGAAGCGATGCTGTGGAGACGATGTAGTCCCCGGGCCACACATAGACGTTAGGCCGGGGTTGAGAACAGTAAATAGCAACGCTATTATTTAACAGACTGCAGAGTCAAACGCCGCTGCAATGTGTGACCTTTACATCGCTGGTGGGCTAATACAGAAATAAAGAGTTGGAAGAAAGAAATTGGGGGAGCAGACACACTAAGATTAACACACACAGACACACATACACGATATACAGTTGCGCATACATTCACATTTAAAATGAAGCATTCATGCAAGAGGATCTAATATTGTTATTACAGTAGTGATGCAGAAGATACTCACACGCACAGCGACGCACACTTGCTGACTGTTCTGGTTAAACCATGCTAGCACCATACACACTGGGGGGTGTATGAGTGCATGTGTGTGTGCATGTGGTAAATCAGGCAATTCCGCGGTGAAAGTGACTGTCAGACCCAACTATTGCAGGGATGTGCTGATAGAGAGGTTTTAGAGCAGCAGGCTACTGCCTTAGGCCTCGATGAACTCTAGAAAGGAAAGGAGGAGTAGCAACAGACATAAAGAAAAACAGGAATGCGGCAGAAAATAAACAAGGTTATAGAAATGGGGAGGGGGGGGGGACAAGCAAGGGATTTGAGTGAGGTGGTAACCAAGGTCAAACCAGTGAAGCAGAGACAGAAAAGAGAGAGAATGGTGACAAAGGGGAGATAGGAGGGAGAGAGTGACAATGAAAGACAGAGCGGAAGGAAAGTAGCGAGGGCTGGGGGGAGGGGAGGAGGTGGAGAGTGAGACCTTCGCACGATAATTTGTTCATTAGGAAAGACCTTGACCGAGAATCTTCTCTCTACATTCTGATCTCCTGACTCTGCTCCTCCTCTATCCTCCTTTTCTCCATCACTGCCCCCTACACCCATCCCTCCACCCTAACCCCCCTACAATCCACTCTGCTTAGTTTTCTCTTTTTCTCCCTCTCAACGTCACAGTTTTCTCATTATAGAATCCCTACTCAGCAACTCTAAGACACAGAGGCATGGGGAGAGAGCAAAAGAAAGACAGAGGGAGAGAGACCGTGACAGGCTACCATCATTTGACTTCTTTCTATTCTGCCTTTCACATTCTTCTACGAGCATACTGTGTGCATGCACATCGAGTATCTCCATTTAAGCTTTAGTTTCAAGTGCCCCAAGCTTAAATGAGGTAAATAAATCCTTTGAAAGGAAAATGAGAGAAGTGGAAAAAAGTAATATTTTTAACTGGCATGCACTTTGGCAAACAGATGTGAAATCAATAAGGATTACCCTCAGACACATAAAGTGTTCCCTATTAGATGCACAAAGAATAGCAATGAAATATCTAAGCCTATGAAGTGAATAATACTTTAAAGGCTTTAAAGGTCCCATGCCATGGCCATTTCTACTGATCATAATTCCATTGTTGAGGTCTACTGGTTTCTCATACAGCATCTCTGTATTTGTATGTGTATTCACTCTCTGTCCTAAACGGCTTGTTGGAGCTCCTGCCCCCCCCCCCCCCCTCCCTCTAAGCCCAGTGGCCGTCTGCGAGACAGCGAGACACAGCGAAACCCAGCCCGAAACCAGCCCGAGCACACACACACACCCAGAGCCTGGCTGGGAGTTTGTCTGTGTGCTCACACACAGACTCACAGCCTCGCCGCGTCCCGCCGTCTCAGGGAGGATATATCGACGGAGCTGCAGCTGAGAAAAGATTGAGTGTGAGTGTGTGAGGAAGATTGTAACGGCTCCGCGGACGTAACGTAACGGCTCCACGGATTGGTTCATTTGGACCAATGGGTCCATTTGGGTATGGGCACGTCACTGTACCCAGGAAGAAAACAATGGAAAAAGAGAAATCTCCAACGAGGCGTTCTGGGGCAGCATAGACAGGTATTTTCTGTGTTAGAGTTTTACTCGCTACAGGGTGTACTTTGAGGGTTTGTGACTTTGCAGACCGTTTACATGCATACAAACCCAAGGGGACGGGTAATAACCGGAAAAGCATGACATGGGACCTTTCAATTAATTATTTAGTTAAAGCAAGAAACTGATGACTACTGATTTCTCAGTGATACAGTGTGTGCCTCAGACTTCATGGTTATTTCAAATTGTCACATGCGGCATTTTCACTATTCAAACTTTTTTCAGTAGGAAGTGTACGTGTATATAAAGAATTGCAGAGGTAAATATTTTCAAGGTTTTAAAAAAACAAAACTCCTTTGGGTTCTGGAAGCAGGAGAGTCACAACGAAATGCTTCAACAGGACAAAGAATACATATTCCACTCAGACATTCTCAAGCTCCTACACACCCCCACACACACATCAACAATATAACTTTGACTACATAATGCCAGAAGCCATCGCAAGCACAGTACATTAACAGCAATCCTGAAACATTATTACATATTTATTTTATCAAAACATCTCAGCATTGACAGACCATAGATTCTACGCGACACTAAAAGGAATGCTAATTATTTACCACATTTGTGATGCTATAGTAAAATACTCATAAAGGGTCGCATTTGAGATGAATTGTAACGCTGTGATATAAGGCTAGGGTTTCTTTACTCAGCAGTAAAACACACTACCAAATAGTAGCCTTGCTTAGCTACTTGTACTGTAGACATTGTCCGTTGACAATACAACAGGCCATGAAATCATTTATAGACTTTCTGAAATGTGATTAAATGTTATAGGCTCTCAGAGTTATGTGCTGAGTTGCACTGGCGGGCAATAGAGTCAGTTATAGTGGATTTTTGTTTTCAATGTTTAGTATGGAATTCTTTGGCTCCTATCTTTGGCCACCAGAATCAACAGTTGTTAAGGAAGAGGAGCAAAAAAAGCAGTTGGAAGAATAAATGGGTAAAACAAACAGACAATGCCAAGACCATGGCATGCATGTAAGACCGGTGTCTCCAGCCACTGGTAGAACCTTTCAACATATTGTGTGGCAATCAGAATCAGAATACCTTTATTAGTCCCACAGAGGGGAAATTTGCGTAGGCTCCATATAGCAAGTGCTATCCTCAAAACGATGTGTAAGTTAAATACAATTATGTTAAATTGGCAAAAGATGACTTGCTAGCCCATGAACCTTTATAGCATATTTTGTTAAATAGCCGAGCGTACCAAACTGGTCCGGCCTAGTATGATTATAGAGGTCAACAAGCAAAAGCAATCCATGTCCGCTATGTACCTGTGGACATATGCTTAATTTGAATACCAACAAGTGGCGCCAGGTATCAAGTGTAATTAGTGATTCAGAGGCGGTTTTAAATTAATTTTACATGTCTCTGAATACTGTAAAAGAGGCAGCCCTGGATTAGGGAACAACAGCTGGTAGCCTTGAGGAAGGCTCAGAGAAAAGAGAGAGCAGCTTGCACCGCGTAAGCAACTCTGTGTTCACTGTAAAGACATCAGAAAAAAGGGCCTCAGTAGTAGAGCCCTTGGGCGAGCATTTAGTCCTGACTACTGGATCCGGTCAACAAACTAATTAATTTAACATCCAGGTCTCATGCTAATGATGTAGCATAGCATAATTATGGTATTTTATCTTAATATCTTTGGAGCTACATGTCACAAAAATGGATAAGTGATTTAAAATATCATAAGATAAAATACAGTTTGAGAAAAATATGTTTTTTTTAATCAAAGCTGCAGAAGGAACTGATGTTATTATGGCAGTCAGTTAAAGGTACCGCGCTGTGTTTTGGACCATTATTAGTGCTGTGGAGCATTGTCATTAATGGGGTCCTCATTTTGTTGGGGGGACACATATAAATATATGCTTGTGAGGATGTTCTGTCTCGATCCCGCTGACTGAAGGTTGGTGTTGCTAACGTGTCATCAAACTAAGCAACGCCCCGTTTACAATGTATATTCAAACAGCGTACTGCTACAAAGTACCAGGGAAAAGTTCTGAGTGAGCTTTGTGTATATCTGAAGAATCACAATGTTCCTTTTGCTTTGAGAAAGAACATCCATCCAGCTTCTCCCGCTTATCCGTGGTCGGGTCGCGGGGGTAGCAGTTCCAGCAGAGAGCCCCAAACTTTCCTTACCCTGGCCACATCAACCAGCTCTGACTGGGGGATCCCAAGGCGCTCCCAGGCCAGCGAAGAGATATAATCCCTCCACCTGGTCCTAGGTCTACCCCTTGGTCTCTTCATTAGAACATTAGTCTAAATAAATATTAATAGTCTTTTATAGTTTTGTTTGCCTTTATTTAAATGTCAGCTTATAATGTAATAATTACACATCAAATAAGAGGCTTCACGTTGACATTATATCCTGTGTTGAAATACCAAGGCTGTTGAATTGTTGGTTTAAATATTTAAATCTTCTTTTGGAAAGCAAAAAAATACCCGACATTCTCACAGTCCGATAAAGTAATTCTCAGAACATAAACCTTGAGAACTCCAAACACTGGGTTTACCACAATAGATCGTGAAGAACCTGTCTACCTTGACCTTTTCTTGAAACCACTCCTACACCATTCTGCTGTGATAAATATCTCAACCTTGGTTAACTTACAGCTATAATAATAAATGGACACAGTGGAGAAGTATATGTAACAAAGGAGGCACTGTTTTATATATCCTACTATAACAGCACAATCTCACATAGCAGAAAGGGAGGTTTTCATCACTAGAAACCTAGCTTGTGAAAACATTTTGCTGGCTTAGCTACCTTTAACTTCTCTTGGGAAATTCCATTTTCAGACGGCAATGCTGAAACACAGCATACTGCTCGGAGGTGTACAACTTTGAGTATGGATCAATATGGCTTATAATAGATCTGTTTAGGTATGTTTCACACTGCAGTCTGTGCTCATCTTGATTTAACATCCCTCTGCTCAAAGAGCTTAACACAGGCTCAGGTAGTTTTTGTTGAGAGAAAACAATGGTTATTATTTCTAACTCACTGTAGCAACAGCCTTCCATGAGTGATTAATGATCTTACTGTTTCATGACAACAAAACGGCCTGACTGCAGTGGAGAGCGAATCACATGCCTTTTGAAAAAGTGCATCTTAGATAACAAATATATATTATATGTATTAATGTGGCTGGATTTCAAAGAGTTCAAATGTTAAGGCCCTAAACTCAACTCTTAAAGTTTCAAAATCTCTAAAACTGTTGAATTGTGCTTTACTGTAAGTCATGCTGAGGCCAACATAGTTTTTGGAGCCAATGTTAGCAGGATTATGTCTCATATTGCTTGATAAAATGGCAGCAGAAACTCGTCCTACAGGCAAATTATAAACCTAAATCACTGCACCATCAACACTGGTATGGAAGCTGCTCCATTTCTTAGGATAGCCCTACATAGGGACTTGTCAATTTTTGGTAAGGCGGATGTTGGGTGTGTTGTCATGTCAGGCAGCCAACAGAAAAAAAAAATTAAACAAATGTTTTGCAAATGAACCCCTGGTCTATCTCGGAGCTAAGAGCTGTGTCTCCATGGTAACAGTCAATGATTTCAGCCGAAAACTAACAAACAACTATCCCAAAGAGCATAATGGTTTATTAGCAATGTTGTGAAGTGAGCAGTGATGAAGTTTTAGAGTGCAATAACTCCTTGAATCTTTAGATTTATTTTTATTTTGCTACACTCCTCACTGAAATTCGGTAAAAACAACCCTGTTTTAGAGAAGGGTAAGATTTCTGTTATATGAACAAATGTGTGAAGCTGTCGCTCTGCAACACCACTTTGAAGCATGCCTTAATTTAGATAAAAGCAAATTAGTCCTACTTAAGGAAGGAGTTTAACAGCTTAAGCCATTACCATAAACCTAGAACTGAATAACAAGGCATCCATACTGAAGCATCAGATGATTCATTGATCTTGACTTGTATTGATTTAGATTGAACTGAATATATATGTTATGACCCTGTCTGCTCCTGCCTCATCCACGAGGCAAAACATGGGACCGAGACACAGTTTACCCTTGTAATCACAGCCAATATGCCCAGAGGACAAAATGACAAAAAAAGGGTGACATATACACAGGGAAAATAACTGAAAGGCATTAATGTGAATTCAAAATACACTGAATGCGTGGCGTAAACCCCCAGGGGAGCTGTATAAAACCTTACCTACTCAAGTAATCATGTCACACACTGCAACGACTACTATACACATACACACATGACAGAAAGCAGCATCTCATGAGCTATAATTGGCTGAGCACATTGACCTTGTTCAGTGTTTTTCTGTGTGCGTGTGCATGCATTTAAGTGCTTATAGAGGTTTCAAGGCGAGCTTAGACTGTAGCATGCAGGTTGCAGACATTTATCTTTAAGCTTAGTAAGCATCTTTTTATTCCTACCGTATTCAAATTATATGTGATGATGGATGGACCTTTAATACATGCAGCCCCTGGGCTCTTACACCAAGTGTGTATACGTCTGCGTCTGTACTGTATGTGGGAGAGCTTCATTGTGTGTGTATGAGCCTGATCGTGTGTGTATGTGTGTGTGAGTTTAAGAGAGTGATAGAGATGGAGAGAGAGAGAAGGGTAAATAAACAGGGGTCAAAGTGAAAGTGTGCCTTGTGTCAATTTAGTGGGAATCATGGCAATATGGGGGATGCAGGGATACCGAGAGAAGGATAATGAAGGGAACGTAATATTGACCTTAAATGACATATCTTAGAAAACACACTCTCTTACTGCACCTTATTCTGTATACTGGTACAGCAGTAATCAACACACACACACACACACACACACACACACACACACACACACACACACACACACACACACACACACACACACACACACACACACACACACACACACACACACACACACACACACACACACACACACACACACACACACACACACACACACACACACAGAGAGGTTTTCCAAAACCCACATGCCTTTAGATGTAGAGTGCTGAGAGGAAAATTGCCGGCGGCGAGAGTTGTCCTATCTAATAACACCCTAAAATGGAGAGAACTGGAGAAAAGCAAAAAAAAGAGAGGATAAAAAGAGCAAAATGCAGAAGACATATTTTGAGAATATTGTGGCCGGTCAGGCAAGCAGGCATCACGGCACAACATGCATGGACAACTGTTCACACACATGCCTGCACACAAACATACACAGCAATATGTTCATGAACCCGTAAAAGTCATTCAAAGACGCACACTGAGATTCACATGGACACACTTAAAATTCAGGCCAAAGGAATTGAAGCCTGTTTTTATTTGGACTGCTCACAGTCTTATTTCAGAGGTCTGGGTATACACAGAGGAATACAGGCTGAACTCTAGGCCTGAGCACACACTTCCTTGCAAATACACAACACTTATACACACTTCCATGCACACACAAACTCACTCCCGTAAACACAATGTGAATTACACATATCTCCACATTCATAAAAAATACCTAAACCAATGGTCTAAAATATCCCTATTTAATGTGTTTACAAACTAGAGAAAAATATTCTTTCAACAATTCCCTATAGCAAAAACAGGTCACGTCGAACTGTTTCGCTCGATGAGTAACATGCATGTAGGCTATTTTTCTGTACAGAAGTTGCTGATGAATATTCTAACAACAATAACAAGAATCACCGCGGATTGTTTGGCTCTCTGTTCTGTGTCAACACTGTTCTGTGTTTGCAGTCTGTGTTACCCTGCATCTATTTCTCACCCAAGCAACTAATTAGTGAGTTATGGTGCTGATTGCTGATACATTATTATGTATAGATTTCTGTCTAACATCAAACTTTTTTCCCATTTGAAAATATAATTTTAGTTGGACCCAGTGAAATACAGTATTCAGGCCAATGGTTTTGTTCTTGCTGTGAGGAAATGGGTGAATCCAAAATATTTAGTGGCATTTAGTGGCACACTGGCAATGTGTTGCCCTTGTTCTCAGGTCAATTGATGAAAGTAATTAAAGATTTGTATTTTTTCTGTCTCCGACATAATAAAATATAGATGAGGAGAATAAACTGGGCTTAGACACAACCCGTAATATATCTGAATAATCAGCCAAAGCTTGTTTTTTTACCCTCAAATGTATGTTAACCGAAGGGATTTTCCTGAAATAAAATATGTTATGGTCTACATTTTGAAAATAAAATAGGTTTTATTATAGTTTTCTCTTTTGACATGCATAATTAGATGTGTTATCACAACAACGTGCATTATTAACATTTCACTCATTGTCATTAAGAACCATATTGATGGTGTAAGCATTTCAGTATCCATATTGTTGTTTGGAAGGTGCAAATTCGGCAAATGTGAACACATCTTTTAAGATTCAAATAAAAATATGTTGGTAAAGCAGTAACAATTATCATAGAAATGTCTTTTTTTTTAAATTTGGGTTAAAGTCTGTGACACAGGATAAATGAGCCTGAAATTGTCCAGACAAACAGATTATTTGTTTGTCCTTGTTATTTGTATTATACTGATCCTGCTTTAAATAGAACCAGCAACATTTGGTGCGTGTCAAGAAACTCAGATTACAATGTCCAGAGACCGCTGACTTTCCAGCACGTCAGACAGATCACATATGGAACTAAAGCCTAAACTTGTTCAAGTTATTTCTTTGTTAACTTCCTGTTGTCGCAGCTCTATTCATAAGTTTGAGGTGTGGTGGTTTCACACCCTGCGATCACCCTCATGAGTGCTACCAGGTCTAAGTGTTGGAAACTAGTTTGGCAGAGAATGTTGTGGAAAATGACAGCATGAAGCTGTAGTAGGGTATAACACTGCCCGAGGATATAATATTGACACGCAAATAAAACACCACCATTTTTGTTGTCTGTACTCCTTAGAAGAGTAGTGTTTCTGTCGAGGGCAAAAACTACGTTTTCTTTCGTTTTAATCTTCTCTTGTTTTGTTCAGAATTTGAGCTTGAGAATTTGTATATCTGTATGGTCCCCAAACTTAAGCCAAATACTAAGTCCAAATAGTATCCAATTTCTGTCAACAATGTTGTGTTCTTGTTGCTAGCCTTTTGGTTTTGGTCGCCTCTGCACCCTTTTTTAATTTGCAGTGTAGTCTGTACTGAAGGCTTTATCAAATGTAATACTGATCTATATTCATAACTGACTGCAAGTTTGGGTAAGAAACATAAAAAAGCAAGTGGAGGAAGCTAGATTTAAAAAATCATCCATCCGGCCAAATCGTCACACGCGACACATAATGATTGTTCAGACTTGTTACTCTCATTCAACAGTTGCATGTCAGATTTGTTTCTCTTTTTTTTTTGCAAGTGTTTGAATAAATACAACAACATTTTTCTAAAATGCATATCTAAATTAGCTATAATGTCAATATAGGATTACTTGGTTTGTTTTTTTCTTTCTCTTGTTTCCCTTTATCTATCATTTATTTGATTAGTTTGGAGGAAAGAAGGTGCAATAAACTGAGGGAAAGACATTACTTTTGAGTTGCTTTTAGAGGTTCTATCCAACTCGCTAATTTCAGCTGAATGTTTTATTTTGGTTCCCAGAATGTTCTTCTGAAAGGTAGGATTTGGAAAATATTTTGTGATGACCTTCTTCAAATGTTTTTGATAACATTGTTCGAACATTATGCCCTACTATTCTTAAAACGTTTTCAGCGGGACGTTTTATTTTGGTTCCCAGAATGTTCTTGAAATGTTTGGTGATAACCTTCTTAAGATGTGTTTGATAACATTGTTAGAACATTATGCCCTACTTTTCTTAAAACGTTTTCAGCTGCAAGTTAGATTTTTTTATGTTGCCAGAATGTTATTATTTTAGAGTAGGATAACGTGCTTTATTGTTCCGATTTATCAGAAGTATTTTCTTTTTTTAAATGCGAACAGCAGCTAGTACAAGTCACTGTCGGTGTCACATGTACTGGAGAGGACCCAGAATCAGACTCGGAATCAGCTGGTGAAAGTAACATTTGTTTATTAGAAAACGGGAGCTGGGAGTGGAGGTTGGTTATTGCGGCAGTGGGAAACAGTTGTTCCAGGGTGGGTAGAGAGGCCTGGCTGGTCTTGGGAGTATGGAAGGCCTTGGATTCCTCCTGGGAGAGACATACAAATGAGTATGAGTAATGAGTTATGTGAGGCAAAAGCATGCAAAGTTGTCAAAGAATATGCTGGCAAAAAGCTAGAGCGGCACGCAACAAACTGTTCACGGCAACAATCCGGCAGGGAATGAGTGCAGGCTGCAGGCTGCAGGCTTTCTAAGGCCCAATCCCAAACCACTCCCTCGACCCTACCCCTCCGTGACGGAGTGAACTCCGTCTGCAGCCATACTCGCAGCTCAACGAGGCTCCTGTCAGATGGAGGGAGTAAATACAGCAGCAAGCTTTGGGACGGCCTCCCCTCTCTCCGGCAGAAACAGGAAATGCTGTAACTGTATGTAACAACGGTTTCAAATCAGCATCTCTTAGACAAAAAATGTAAATTAATAACTCAAATAAAACTCCAAACATCTTTCATTGTGTTTTTGTAAAGCTCTTTTAGTTTTAAACCTGATGTTTATAAGCTTCTTAGTTTTTGCAACGGTCTGTAAATATACACAACTTTATAATAAAATGCACACATTTACCTTTTTCTAGACTAAACACAGGTATGATCCTTAGTTAAAAACATGTGAGGTTATCATGAGGTTGTTAACATCGCAGTTTATCAGTGGATGTTTGCTGGAACTACTTGTAGACAGCGTGTTTCCTGACGGACACACAGCGTGGAGACCGGTCAGGTAGAGACCGGTCTCAAGTCAGCACCAATGCAGACTCGCTGTTTGAGGGCTTGATAGCCCACTCCCCCTCCACACCGCTCCACACTCGTTGGTTTGGAACAGCCCACAATATGGCGGACCCTCCGCGTGAACGCGCAAACGAAGGGGTAGGGTGTAGGGGTAGGGTGTAGGGGGCAGCTTGGGAATGGGCCAGTGTGGCTGATGAGCAGGTTGCAGGTGATTGCTCCCAGCCGTGTAGAGCAGACCAGTAGGCAGGGGGGGGGGGGGGGGGGGGGGGGTAGAGAGACACACAGTAGAAACAAACACATACAAACACTAACAGGGGTTTCATGGGACGGGCAGTGATAGTCGGTCCGTTCCTCTATATGTCTGTCGGTTACCATCTTTTCAGTTTTTTCCTGGCTTTGCGAGCATTATTAAAAAGGCCCACATAATTTACCTTAAATGGCCAATTACACATTTAGAATTTGATTCATAACCAGCCATGGAATCGGTGGCTGATGCCTATGACTAAAATGTGAGGCAAATTTGAATGTTGTTCAAAAAGATGATTAAACGGATAGAATTAGGGATATTTTTATACCTTATTTGCCATAATGCGGATCATTCACTGTGCCATGGTAAATGGGATGTTACATTTTGAAAAGGTATGTTGGGCCTTTTCTCTTGAGTCTTTTATGATATTTCAAGGCTCATCATCTGGCAACATCACTTGATTTTATATGCCTAATGCCAAGAGGAACCCTCTTTGTATTTGTATTTCTAAGAGGGTAGAAGGCTGAATTGAGTAAATGTAGTACAGCATAAGTGTATGTGCATAAGCTTGAGTAGAGTGTGATTGTGCTACGTTAGTGAGATTGGATGTGTTTGTGTGTGTCTGTGGCATGCAAAGCGAAGATGTGAGGCAGAGGTGATGCATGTTTTCCTTTTGGCAGCGTATCTCTGCCTTTAGGGGAATTCCCTCGGCAGAACATTGTTGAACCCCTTAGGCCACGTTACGCCACGTTACACACACAGACAGACACAGACACAGACACACACACACACACACACACACACTATTACTCGGACACATTAGGCGCTCCGGAACAAAACAAATTGTGAAGCCACCATTTTATTTTCCTCGCATTAGCATTAGCCCGGCGCAGAAACGCAGAGAGACTAACTTATGGTAACACAAAAGAAAATATGGGAGCGGTGGAGATGAGGAGGTGTCGGCGTTTCTGGCGATTTACTCGGAAGGCTTCAGAAGCTGCTGGGAAGACTCCCAGCAGCTTCTACTGAAGCCAGTCCCTAACTCCGGGGACTTCCGGCCGGGGACTTTGGGTGGCAGTATACGCCGTGAAGTTGTTTGTGGCCTGCCAGTAAACCCAAAGCAGAAGAAGAAGAAGAAGAAGAAGTGACGTCAACGGCTTAATTTGCCTAATCCACCCTCAGGGACTTATTCCGGTGTGAGCGCGATCTGCTCTTTAGAACTAAGTTCTGATGAACTAAGTACGGCAAAGTACTTGGTGTGAAAGCGCATATTGTAGTGCCGATGAAAGAGAGTCGGAGGCGGTGTGTTGAGAATAGAGTTCCACTCTTTATTATCGGACAACATGAAGAAGGTAACACACATCTGCTCAGTATGACAAGCTAGACAGGAATGATGAGCTAAAGCTAAGTGTCCCCACTTGTGGCAACACAATACAAAAGGTGAATTATGGTCCAACATGGTGTCACCACACAAGCCCCCCCAGAATTCACGTGTAAACAAAATCCGTATGGCGGGGAGGAACAACCCGCCTACCCCCACGAGACCTGCACACAGGAGTCGGTACAGCGACTTCCGCATGTGCGGCCCCCGTCAGAGGAGGGACCGGAACAGCAGATCCACACTCCCTGACAGGAATCAAAGCCGGGGGGCGCCCCCGCCTCGGCGGCCGAGCCAGCACCACCGGCTGGTCCACGTCCAAGTGAGCAGCCTTCACCCGGTCAACCTGTACGTGCTTAGCCCTACCGCCCATGTCGACCACCAGGTGTTTGTCACCGTGTTCCAAAACCCGGAAAGGTCCATCGTAAGGGGGCTGCAGGGGGCCTCTGTGTGCGTCGTGACGGATGAAAACGTGCCCAGTCGAGCGTAGCTCCGCGGGAACTTGAGACCTTGGCGCACCGTGCTGAGTAGTCGGAACTGGAGCGAAAGCCTCCGCTGCGTCTCGCAGGAAAACCCGCTTGGCCGTGGCAGACCAGGGAGCTGATGCATTTGGGAGGAAATCCCCCGGAACTCTCAGTGGCTGACCGTAGACCATCTCCGCTGTAGAGCACTGCAGATCTTCCTTAGGTGCGGTCCTCAGGCCCAGCATCACCCGGGGCAGCTTGTCGACCTAGTTACCGTCCGTAAGGCCGGCCCTGAGGGCCACCTTCATGGAGCGATGGAAGCGCTCGCAGAGGCCGTTAGCCTGAGGGTGGTAAGCGGTAGTCCTGTGCAGCTTAACCCCCAAACCGCCTGCCACCACGTTCCAGAGTTCGGACGTGAACTGAGAGCCCCTGTCTGAGGAAATGTCCGATGGGGTGCCAAAACGACACACCCACGTTGCAATGAAGGCCCGGGCAACGTCTGCGGCCGACGTCGAAATGAGCGGGACCGCCTCCGGCCAACGGGTCGTTCTGTCCACCATGGTGAGGAGGTAGGAAAACCCCTGAGAGGAAGGCAATGGACCAACCAGGTCAATGTTAACGTGATCAAACCTCCTCTAAGGCACCAGGAAACGCTCCAACGGGGCCTTCGTGTGGCGGTGCACCTTAGCGCGTTGACAAGCCCTCACGTCCTTTTTCAGCCCTTGCCAAACGCACTTCGCCGCCACCAAGCGTACCGAAGGCTTAACGCCGGGGTGTGACAGGCCGTGCACAGCTTCGAACACAGGACGCCTCCAGCTGGCGGGGACGACAGGCCGCGACAGGCCCGTAGAGACGTCACACAGGAGAGTAATGCCCACGTCGCCGAACACCACGTCCTCCAAACACAACCCAGTGCTCTCCAGCTTCAGAGCCCGGACGCCGGGGTCAGCGACCTGGTCTGCCACCATGCAATTATAATCCAGACCCAACTGGACGGCACCGATGACGACCCTGGAGAGGCAATCAGCAACCAGGTTCGACTTGCCAGCCACGTGCTTTATGTCTGTAGTAGGGGTGTAACGGTTCACAGAAGTCACGGTTCGGTTCATATCTCGGTTTGGGGGTCACGGTTCGGTACTGGTTCGGTACAACAAGGAAAAGCAAAAAAAAGTCCCAAATGCATAATGTTTTTGGCTGTTATTTATTGTTAACAGTAGTGCACGTTTTGGTATGAAAATAAGGAACTCTAACATTTGGAATCATTAACTGTATTACACAGTTAAAAACAAACCATAAACAGTAACACACACACTCAGAGGGCCATATTATTTATATTGGCTGATGTCAAACTAAAAGGTTAAATAAGCTGTACAACTAAAAAGAATGTCTTAAAAATATTAAAATAAATAATAAGAAAGTGTTTCAATCACAATCAATAAAAGGCAATACAGAACTGTATAACATCTCCTGATGTCGAAATATAAAATAAATACAATGATAAATATAAAACAAAAATAAAATCAGTACCTTTAGGAGCAATGTCTAACATGTGCAATTAACTTGTGAGTGTGTGAGGCCATTATGCCTAAATAAAGGTACTCAAGCTTTACTCTATTTTCAAGTTTTTCTTCAAAAAGATGAGTTTATCTACGTTGTCAGTAGTGAGGGCAGATCTGTTGGCGGTAACTATGTCACCTGCCGTCGAGAAAACCCTCTCGCTGGGGACTGAGACTGACTCGGATGTGATTGAGCATGTTTGACGTGTTACCACTAGCATACCGCACCGCTGTCGAACAACGCCGACACACCGTCCTCGTCCGATCCACAACTCGCACCCCATCATTGTTGTAGTCCACAGGGAACCCGAAATGTTCCCACACACCTGATTTAAAAGAAGCAGGTGGGTCTTCTATCCTCTAGCTCCTGTGTGTTGTGTGAACTCGCCATAGCTACTAACTTTTCTTCTTCATGTATTGTGTTCGTTTTGTTGTGTTTTGTTCTTGTTCTTCATTTGTTATTTACGGGCGGCTGGCTTTTAGGCGCAATACCGCCCCCTGGATTATATATAGTATAATACTGCCCTGAGTGACAGACTTTTTTGACTGCGACTGCATGTGCCGAACCGTGACGTCCGAACCGTGACGGTACGGGACGAATACGGATACCGTTACACCCCTAGTCTGTAGTGAACTCTGATATGTAGGACAGCTGTCGCTGCTGACGTGCCAACCAAGGCTCCGCCACCTTTGACATGGCGAAGGTGAGCGGTTTGTGGTCGACAAACGCCGTAAACTCCCGGCCTTCCAGCATGAAACGGAAGTGCTGCACGGCCAACCAAAGACCCAGGAGCTCACGGTCAAAGGCGCTGTACCTGCGTTCTCTGGGCGTCAGCTGGCGGCTGAAGAAGGCGAGCGGCTGCCAAGCGCCCTCCACCCACTGCTCGTGCACTGCGCCGACCGCGTAGTCCGACGCCTCCGTGGTGATGGAGATGGGAGCCGTAGATGATGGGTGTGCCAGCAAAGCCGCCTGAGCCAACGCGGTCTTGACCTCAGCAAAAGCGACGTCCGCCTCTGCTGTCCAGTCGATCGCCTGGACGGGGGTCTTGCCTTTCAACGCTTCATACAGCGGCCGCATGATGTGATGAAACGGTGGTAAAAAGTCACCATCCCCAGAAACTCACGGAGCCTTTGGTGACGCGGTGCCCCAGGAAATTCAATGTCAGACATCCCGAACTGGCACTTTGCAGGATTGATGATTAATCCGTGTTCGTTAAGCCGCGTGAAAAGGGCTCGGAGGTGGGACAGGTGCTCCTGCACTGAAACGCTGGCGACGAGTATGTCGTCGAGGTAGACAAACACAAACGGCAGGTCCCGCAGCACCAAATCCATCAGGCGCTGGAACGTCTGAGCGGCATTCTTGATCCCAAAAGGCATCCGCAGGAACTCAAAAAGTCCAAAAGGCGTTATCACTGCTGTCTTGGGAATATCCAGGGGGTGCATGGGCACCTGGTGGTATCCACGCACCAGGTCCACCTTGGAAAACACCCCCATACCGGCCAGATGCGCCGAAAAGTCCTGAATGTGCGGCACCGGATAGCGGTCAGGCGTAGTGGCGTCGTTGAGTCGGCGGTAATCCACGCACGGGCGGAACCCGCCGTTCGGTTTGGGGACGACGTGCAGAGGTGAAGCCCAAGGACTGTCGGAGCGGCGGACAATGCCCAGGCGCTCCATGGTTGCGAACTCCGCCCTCGCTACAGCCAGCTTAGAAGGGTTCAACCGCCGGGCCCTGGCGTAGACAGGAGGCCCCTCGGTAGTGACGTGGTGCTCCACGCCATGCTTAGTAGTAAGCGCAGAGAAGGTGGACAGCGACAGGTCTGGAAACTCGGCCAACAGTCTGAGAAATGTGTCTGCCCCCGACAGCGAGCCTGACAGCCCGTCGTACACTGCGCTGCCAAGTGTGCACACGAGGGAAGAAAACGTTAAGGCATCAACCAAACGCCTATTCTTAACGTCCACTAAGAGTCCATGAGCACACAAAAAATCCGCCCCGAGGAGGGGAAAATAAATGTCCGCTGTCACAAAATCCCAGCTGAAACGCTGCCCTCCGATGCACAAACACATAGGCCTCACGCCGTACGTGTGAATGGGACCGCCGTTAGCCGTCGTCAATCGCGGTCCATGCCCACCACGGGTGACGTCTTCACTCGACGTGGGAACTACGCTCTGTTGAGCGCCCGTGTCACACAGAAACAGACTCCCCGAAACGCTGTCGCTGACGAAGAGGGGCCTGCACGTGCCGCCGACGCTCAGGGCCACTACTGAGCGCCGGCACCTCCGTTTCCCGGAGGTTTGTAGCTGCACGGAGCGATGCATTTCTTCGCCATTGTCCCGAAACGTGCGTAGTAAAAGCTCTCCGGTGTCTCCACGCCGGCTCGGTACTGCCGTGTCCAGCCTCCACCATGCTTTCTTGACTGCGGATGGGCCGCTGAGCATCGCGGCTAACGTCTCTGCACCGGGCTGTCGTGTAGCCAGGAAAAAACGATCCACTTCCTCAGCCAAGGCACAGGGCTCCGTGACAGGCGTGTTGGCCAGCGCCGTCTGGACCCGGGAAGGTAAGTGACGCAGGAAAATCTCCGTGAATAAAATCCGGGGATCTTCGCCCGCTAGCAGATTTAGCATTCTCTCCATGAGTTGAGATGGCTTGGGCCCTCTCCTTAGCAGATAAGCCAAATGTCTTAAGGAGAAGGACCTTAATCGCCTCATATTTGCCATAGTGTGGGGGAGCAGCAACAAATCCCACCAACCTAGATGAAGTGGAGCTTCCCAGTGCTGCCATCACGTGGTAATATTTTAAGTCCCCATCGCGGACTTGCCTGCAGGCAAAGTGTGCCTCCACGTGGGCGAACCATGCCTCTGCGGCGTGCTCCCAGAACTCCGGCAGTTTTACGAAAACATCGCGCTCAGCCATGTTCGTTCAATTTACGGAAACTTTTTCGGAAACGTCAGGGTCACCAGTGTAGTGCCGATGAAAGGGAGTCGGAGGCGGTGTGTGGAGAATAGAGTTCCACTCTTTATTATCGGACAACATGAAGAAGGTAACACACGTCTGCTCAGTATGACAAGCTAGACAGGAATGACGAGCTAAAGCTAAGTGTCCCCACTAAATAGACCTTCCAGAAAAACGCGGGCAAAAACCCTTGATTATGCGGGCTAAAATCCTTGATTATGCGATTAAACATGCGGGGTTTTTATGTGATTTTATGTGGTGAAATTGCGGGAAGTTGCGAAATATGCGGAAAGTTGCGAAATATGCTGTCTTATATTGGGCTGTCTTATTTATTCTCTCTCACACACAACCTGCCACTAACGTTAAACCCCTTTACTATTCAATTAAACACATTCAATGTTTATTTATTGTAAAAGCAATTGGGCTATTTTAATCACACTCTCTCTCACACACACACACTTCTCCGCCTCATTCTGTTTTCATTAGGCGCATTCACACCGCAGTACTTTTCCCACAAAGGTTCATGAGAACTTAGTTCATGAGAACTCTTTAGTTCTCATGATGTAAATACAGATCGCGTTCACACCGGAATAAATCCCTGGGGGTGGATTAGGCAAATGAAGCCGCTGACGTCACTTCTTCTTCTTCTGCTTTGGGTTTACTGGCAGGCCGCAAACCACTTCACGGCGTATACTGCCGCCCAAAGTCCCCGGCCGGAAGTCCCCGGAGTTGGGGACTGGCTTCAGTAGAAGCTGCTGGGACTCCCAGCTACTACTGAAGCCTTCCGAGTAAATCGCCAGAACGCCGACACCTCCTCATCTCCTCCGCTCCCGTGTTTTATTTTGTGTTGCCATAAGTTAGTCTCTCTGCGTTTCTGCGCTGGGCTAATGCTAATAATGCTAATGCGAGGATAATAAAATGGCGGCTTCACAAAACTTTTTGGGAGTTTTACGGGACGTGGTTTGCAATCCGCCCAGCCAATCAGAAATATAGCTCTTTTCTCACAAGAGAGCCGCTCGAAAGTCCCTGCTCTCTAGCAGGGACTTTCGTGGGGGTAAAAAGGTTCTCATGAACTAATTTTAGTACCGGCTCTTTTTGGTGTGAACGCGACAAAAGAGTTCTCATGAACTAAGTTCTCATGAACCTTTGTGGGAAAAGTACTGCGGTGTGAATGCGCCTATTTACTTGTTCGTTATCTGACCATCTTCAATCTTGTAGGCTGCTTCTCATCTCGTTTCTTGTAGCCCTCGAAAGGGTTTTGGAGGTTAATGCCTCGGTGAACGTGAGTTGTTTGGCTTTCTTGTCCGCAGCAGCAGAAAGCATTTTCGAATGTTTCAAAGTGGGTCGTCACCGTGGATTTTCTCTTATGCTCCAACACAGTTGTACGGGGTGCAGAATAGTTTCCCCCCACTTTCGTGCAAGACATCGGGGTACTGCTTTGCCCGGTCTTTCGCAAAAATATTCGTCGGTAAATGAGATGGATTAGATTTTTTCATCTTGGTGTTTTCTCTCTCGTGTGAGTTCCACACGTTCACTCTACGGTGTTGTTTACCTTCTGTGATGCGCGAGTTGATGACGTCGCGTCATCTACATCATCATCACTA
Organism: Gymnodraco acuticeps; assembly: GCF_902827175.1. Classification (NCBI taxonomy): domain Eukaryota; kingdom Metazoa; phylum Chordata; class Actinopteri; order Perciformes; family Bathydraconidae; genus Gymnodraco; species Gymnodraco acuticeps. The sequence goes on along the minus strand of NW_022992126.1, from coordinate 4,929,299 downwards.
ATTCATGTCAAGACGAGTTAACTTTTTTTTCTTCTCAACTTTGTGTGGACAAATGCGGGGATTATGCGGCCTTTTGATAAATATGTGGCCTTTTAAAAATCTGCGCCATTTTGCTGATTATGCGGTAAATTCTGCGATCGCAGAATCGCGTTTTTCTGGAGGGTCTAACTAAAGGGTCCGTGTGGCAACACAATACAAAAGGTGAATTATGGTCCAACATGGTGTCACCACACAATAAACATAATTTCCCCCTACTTTTCATATTCTTTGCTGTCCTTCCCTGTTATGATGATACCAGGAAACACAACACCAATGTTGGACTAAAAAGAGGAAGCAGACTGTTTTGGGAAAATAAAAAATAAAAACTATTTTTCCACATATGTGACTAAGAATCAAATATGTGATGGACAAGTGTCAAACTTGAGGCTCTTTGACAGTTGGCCTGTGTGTATCATTTTAAACATGCACACAGTGTTCAATGTGCTATTTTGACTCTAATTGTTTGGAAAGCAGATAAGAATTTCCCCCAAAATGCCACATGGCACACACTTATATGATAGAACATATTTAATAAATAAAAGCATTTACTGACAGGTAGTGCTTTTAAGATTATAAACATCAAAGTAATCAAATTCTCTACGGCTTTCACAGGGAAATACACCCACCTCCCTGAATGTATGTGTAACAGCAACATTTGCTAATTGGACAGACAGACACAAAGAGAGCCACCTCTGCACATGGCACTCGAGACAATGAGGCTGTTGACTGAAATGAGTAAGGATCCCACTGATGGAGCTCTGAAGCCTTGGTAGTGACAGACGCCTATTAAGCATTTGGAGTCAAACATACAGTCACTGCCCCCCCACCCCTCCCCCCACACAGACATTTGCTCATCCCCTGGCACTCGAAACATTCATCTGACACTCAAACGCTACCCACTGACAGCCAAGACACGCTTCTCTGACAGATCAAACCTGATTTACAATGTGTGTGTGTGTGTGTGTGTGTGTGTGGGTGTGTGTGTGTGTGTGTGTGTGTGTGTGTGTGTGTGTGTGTCATTCTGCGAGGAAGGGAAGAGCAGAGGGAGTTAGGGGTCAGAATTGTAAATTTGAAAGTGTCACATATCATGCCATTTATCTATCCAGAACCCCCTCCTCTCTTCATCACACACACACACACACACACACACACACACACACACACACACACACACACACACACACACACACACACACACACACACACACACACACACACACACAGTGTAGTGGTATCCACCTCTACCCCTCCCATCCATTCATTTCAATCTCCAGGGTAATCAATCAGCTCGTTCTGTCTTATTTAGCTTCTTTCTCTTGTTGCTTTCCATTTCAGGATGCATCACTGTCTTCCTCTCATTGTTCAATTGTTGAATCAGTCCCAGAAACACTCTGTCCCCAAAACTAGACGAATTACAATATGTGACTCCTTTGTGCTTCAGTGCAGTCCCTATACCACCACAATTGAACTACTTTTACTTTTCAACCTATCTGGTGCACTTTGGGAGCAACATTAGGAGATCTATGGATACATCTCTCAACACCCCATAAAACAGACCTGTAAGCATATTTACTTTTTCTTTATGGATATTTTACAAATCACTCCCCTTTCAAACTGTATTCTTGTTTATTAATAACAACTTTTTTTACTGTCATATAGTAGCCTATTTTATACCTGTTTACTTTATTCCCTTATTTTTTTCTAACTATAATGATCATATAAAGATGTGCCTTTACCTCACTGGTTGGAGAAAAAGCTTCTTATATTCGTTAGCATAGCTAGCTAACCAGATGCTAATAACAACAAAGTTATTGACTGTAAGATCAGTATGACAGATGAACAGATCGCCACTGGGCTTACAATTAAAGACACAGCCACGCAAAAACTGCGGCATGTGTAGGGCTCCTTATGGGTACTGCTTGGAAGTGCCGGAGCGACGTTCTGGTGCTCTCCGTCAGAACTGCACCCCTGTGAGACGAGACATATACCACGTATAGGATCGTGTTGTGTTCAAGGACCCTGACCTTGGCCAGGAAAAACAGTCACTCGCTTTGTTTAACCCTCTATATGGCATGACTTTTTATTTTGGGAGGAAAAAAATGTTTCACCAAGTGTTTTAGGAGCTTAGGGGTCCCTGATATTATATCAATTATAAAATGTGAGTGTGTGTGTGTGTGTGTGGTGTGTGTGTGTGTGTGTGTGTGTGTGTGTGTGTGTGTGTGTGTGTGTGTGTGTGTGTGTGTGTGTGTGTGTGTGTGTGTGTGGTGTGTGTGTGTGTGTGTGTGTGTGTGTGTGTGTGTGTGTCTCTGTGTGTGTGTATGTGTGTGTGTGTGTGTGTGTGTGTGTGTGTGTGTGTGTGTGTGTATGTGTGTGTGTGTGTGTGTGTGTGTGTGTGTGTGTGTGTGTGTGTGTGTGTGTGTGTGTGTGTGTGTGTGTGTGTGTGTGTGTGTGTGTGTGTGTGTGTGTGTCTGTGTGCCTAACCCTATCTTGACCTTCACTGTCCTCACTGTCAGACGGAATAGCCCTAACAGCCTGATCGTGTCCCTTCTGCCCATAACATGTTTTGGGGTCCATTTCCTGTAAATATCAGTAGATGTAAAAACATTGATTAGGTTTATCATTTTACAGCTGAGCACATTTGCACACTTGTATGATATTGCCTGGAAAAAAGTGGTCTAAGTGCACAGTGTTGCCTTGAGGCAACGAACAAAAAAACATAGTTTTAGCTAAGTAATAAATACATAATAACTCTTTAAACAATAAAATATACTTCTTTACTTATTTTTTATTTTAAGTTGTGTACATTTCTAATATGTTAAAAAGTGAAATGTATCTTACCAAGTGGTGGCCCTGAGTCCCTTGCAGCTTTGCTTGCAGAAAGGACTGCTCCACCCCCAGACAAAATGCCACACCCATATAATTCTCTAATTTTATTGGACACCAGCATGTCAGGTGACATTGTGTATATTTAAAAAAATAAAAATATTTAGAGGGCCAGTGTGAGGTCGAAAAAAGTGGTTTGTTGCCTGAGGGCAACAGTATGCTGGGTTAATTTGTTTGCGGTCTATATTTCTTTAATTTTTTTCTTTTTTGCGTGTGTTTATAAATTACCTCGATGGCCGTACCAAATGGTCTCGCGGGCCGTATACGGCCAGGGGGCCGGAGGTTCCCTACCCCTGCTTTAGATGCTTTAACTGTCTATGTAATATTAACATCAGAAATGTTACCCAGCCTTGCATGATTTAGCAAAGTTTAATATTATGTATTATTGCTGCTATTGCTTGCCTTCCTCCCTGCAGGGAAATTACTTAGAGCCATGAAGAATGTCTGCTGGCTTTGTAGATGTTGCCCTTTGTGTTTTGCTGCAATGCATGCACAGTCATGGTAGCTATCACTGCTAATTAATGCTAATTACAAATTGTAATGTTTTCTCCCAAACATCATAAACAATATATCGTAGATACTATAGATACAACAGTGTTTGGTTGCTGTCAGCTCAGTGGCTGTCTTTTCTAAGAGTTTCAGCACTTATTTCTTTAGCTGATCAAGAGTGTGTGTCTGTTTGTGTGTGTAAACTTTTTCCTACACTCTCACCTCTTTCTATCTTTCCTCCTGGTTATCGTCACTTTCTCTTATTGTCCTCAAACTACCTGGTTTCTCTTAACACCCCCCCCCCCCCCCCCCCCTCTCTGTAATTTGAATGTCCTATTCCTATCAGTCTCTGTATCTGTCACTATTTCCTCTTTGTGCCAAACATTAATATCCCCATCAATTTTTCACGACAGACATGAGAGCACAGACACAAAGCTTTGCTGTCATCCATTGGAGTCTGATTAAGAAGAACAGGTTATAATTCTACACTGACACACACATAAATCCATGCCATCAATTAAAACAATCACATATTATACAGCAAGTGTTATCTTAGTGCTTAATTACCAATTAAAAATGAATGATTAACTGGCAATTTATAGCACGTAGCTAGTAAATTAGCAAATGGGCAGAGGCAGTAAGGACACATTTAATTTAGAAAGGACGTACACATGTTGATCTGTGTGTGTTTCTACAGCAGTTTCTACCTGCATGTTTGTTTCTTGTACACGTGGGTGTGTGCACGTGTGCCTGTCGACATTTGTCTGATTAAGCGTGAGCCTAATCAGTTGTATTGGGTTTGTGTCGTCAGTGTGACTCCCCACCTTCATGGAGATTTATCACTCCATCATTGTGAACGCTGTCACGTTCTATTAAAGCACGCCTGCTCCATTAATAGAGATGGGAGCGGGGACAGCTTTTCATGTCATTAGGAAAACATGATACGGCAATGATTTAAGTCTTCATTGGAGAAGTGGTTAATGCATTCAAAAACCTACTACACAACAAGAAGAAGGTACTACATGTTTTCTTTGAAACTGGAAGGAAAACTGACAGCCCCAAAATTTACTTATCTAAAGGTGGCACAGTGAACATCCATTACTAGAGCCAAATTAAAGAGCTTTTTTCCCCCTTCTTTCTATTTACGTGGACTTAATTCATTTAATAGTACATATATGCAACTGACAACAAAGCAGTATTTGGTAGCCATTATGGTAGTTATTCCAGATGAGTCTCCAGCTGTATCTGATGAGAAATAATGTTATAATTTTAGCAGCCATGCAGTACAAAAAGGGTGTAAAAAGGCCTCTGTGATGTATACATGCAGTATGTACATTCAATGTTATTTATGGTAGAGGAAGCTTAACATTACTGCAGTTCTAAATTATTTTAATCACTCACTAATTGGGTTGCTGCATTAAAAGCACTTCGATGCCGACCGCCAGTATATTTTGCAACTAAATGCAGCCGTGTAGCATTGTAATATTTTTGTGTGTGGCACATACATATTTATATATTTCTTCATGGATTTAAGATTGAGTTGAAATTGAGCCCAGGAGTTTGTGCCTCTGGTGAATTTAATTTGTTATGACACTTTTCCTGGTGTAGAAGACTATTCTATTTCTTGTGTGCGCCTGCCCACTTGCACATTCACCCTTGGAGACATTCCTCAAAGCAACGACTCATTTTCAATCTTTAAATATGCTGATAGTCAGATATACATGCATTAGCACATTACACACACACACACACACACACACACACACACACACACACACACACACACACACACACACACACACACACACACACACACACACACACACACACACACACACACACACACTCACAACCACCTATCTAACAGGGCAGGTAGTGAGAACGGGTGTATAGTGAGACACATCTCCCGCTCTTGCTCTGCAGGAGATAACACACTCTCCTTTAAACTGTCTGAAGGACTGTAAAAGGAAAGAGACAGGGAGAGAAAGAGAGCAATTCTGCGATGTGTCTGTTTTCCAAACCTCTCTCAACAGTTAGTAATGTGTGGTCTTTCTCAAAATGCATTCGGATGCTGAAGTAAAGTGTTACAGCAGAACGTTTAATACAGCGTATTTCTGGTATATTCATTTTATTATGTCACCTGATATATAAGAAGTGTGTTAAATTTCAATGGACAAAGTAAATGTTTTCCTCTTAATTATATAGAGGTTTTTTATATATTCCTGAAATAATGTCCCCTTTTTAGTAAAAGTAGATTAGCGCAATAGTCTTTTCTTCCACTTTTATGTATAATCAAAAGGGTGGTTTTTTGGCTATTTGTGAGTAGGTAATGTCTATAGCCTGTGATTTCGGCCTTGAGTGAAAAGATTACCCGTTAAGTATTTTTCAGAAAGTCTTGTTGCAGTTTCCAGATATCAAGAGGGGCCCATGAGTCTCTTTGTTAATCATCAATGGTTTTTGCAATTAACAGGGGAACTCCAAGAGAGATCTTCCTCAGATATAATGCAGTTAAAGTCTTGTTAGTTAATGATTAATTTCCTGCAAGGCTCATAAAGAGGCCTGGAGACAATAGTCGGCCTGGATTATCAATAAATGTATTCATTCCAAGTAAACTGACTTTGGGGTGGAATGAAGTTCAGAGGAAGGCCTTAGGGCAGGGGTGCCCAACCAGTCGATCGCGATCGAGGGGAGATTCCCAGTCGATCGCGAGATGTGTCTAAAAATAGAACAACAACATTCTGTTTTATCGTTAATGTCCTGTAACATAATCTTCCTGTGCCAGAATAATGCACTTGAACGCATCAAAGCTTTGTGATTGGCCGGCGTGACCCCATGTGTCGGGGCGTGGCTGGTGGGCAGTGGGCACTATTTCGCTGACGTTGTCCATGTCAACAGGAGTGACAGTCCGCACACACACAAGACCGCAATTATGGCAGAAGCAAAAAAGCCCAAAATATATAATTTTCACTCCGAGTGGGAGGAAGATTATTTTTGTATCTATTCCAATTCAAAGTCCATCTGTCTCATCTGCAATGCGAGCGTGGCTTTATCGAAGAAGGGTAATTTAGGAGCGGCATTTCAAAACAGTGCACAAACGCTATGAGACGGAATTCCCTCCTAATTCTGCCCTACGCTCCCAAAAGGGGAGGGGCCTGAAAGGACAGCTAAATGCACAGCAGTCCATTTTCACCAGGCCCAACAACAAGAGCAAGGCTGCTACCAGAGCATCTTATCGTGTCAGTCACGTTCTTGCGAAACACATGAAGTCTTTCAAAGACGGCGAAGTTGTGAAAGAAGCATTCCTGGAGGCTGCCGACGCGCTTTTGGGGGACAGTAAAAATAACAGTAGCATTTCAACAGGTTTTTGATATAATAAAAACTCAAGTTAGATACCGTTATTAATCAGCTGTAAGTTTTAGTTTGTTTGAACTTATTCATTATAATTATTGTACAACATGGTATAAGAATGCAAACATTCAGATCTGTTCTGTTTAAATTGATTATAGTCTATTATCAATTCAGGTTAAGAAACTAGTGTTGCTTGCATCCTATTTTAAAGGCATTTATTTGTATACTCTACTAAAATGCAACAAAAAAAGGGTTTGATTCTGTTAATGTTGTCTTTTTTATTGCACTTTGGCAGCAGATTCCTGTGTAGCTTCAGATCTGAGTTGTCTTATTAGTAAGCCTCATTTATACTTTTGTAGCAACACTATTTTTATGTAATGGCAAAGAAAGGGTTCAGAGTATTTTCTTTTTTCCCTGTGTCATATGTGGCAGCACTGTTCAATGTTTCTTGAAAACATTACCTACTGTAGTATGTGACGTGTGAATAAACTCCAACTCTGTATCAACAACACTGTTGTGTAACTTCAGTTAAATACTTGTATGTGTGTAGATTAGAAAGAGGTAAGATAAAGGATCTGCAGTATTTTATGAAGTATTCATCGTACAAAGGTCAGTTTTATACAAGTAGAAATGTGTATTTACCTGGTAGTAGGCTGTCAGTAATGGCTACGCCTCTCTATTTGGACTGGTAGATCTCGGCAGACTGGCAACTTTAAAAGTAGCTCTCGGTTCAAAAAAGGTTGGGCACCCCTGCCTTAGTGTATGGGAACAGTTAACCTTTGTTAGTTAACTAATCCAAAAGATGGGGAAACATGTGACATTTGTGAGGGGCTGCATGATGAAATGAGTGTGCGTTAAAACATGCTGGTAGAGTTCTACTATTTGGAAAACATGGCTATAAAATAACTATACCTGTGTTTGTGTTTTATTGATTTCTTTCTATTATGTTCTTTCATGTGTGGGTACTATATTGCTACAACATTGTGGAGTGGTTGGCTTAAACATGCTTAATTACTCTGTATGAAGTAGAAGCAGCTTTTCATGACAGAAGACTAGAGAGGGGAGGAGACATTCTTCATTACACACAGCATGTAAAGTATCAGGGAAGTCTACATGTCTTGGATATATGTGTGTGTTTAATTACTTTGTATCAATAATGGCAGTCTGTGTAACAAGAAGCTGGAAATATGAGAAGTGAAACCTTTGTATTTGGAAGTAAGATGTGAGCAGGGGATATATTTATTTAGACAGCTCTGATCTCTGGAATGCTGCATGGTAAAAATGAGTGTGTATTTCAGAAGCATTTCTAGAGGACTGCTTGAGAGCAGAGGTAATGTTTTCCTCGTTATTATTGATATTAAGGTAATTTACATGTATTGCTTGTATTGGCTAACTATAAACAACTATATTTTAGACATAACTTAAAAGAGGCCAAGAGTATGTGGGACAGTGTGGGTTAAACTGATGGGGGAGGGGGAGCAGAGAGGGAACTCTATGCAAGAAGGGGGGTGTGTGTCCAAACTGCAAGAATGTGAGACAGCGAACACCAGATGTGTTTGTTTTGCCCTCAAACTGAAGAGACTCTTTTTCTGAGCTGCCTCCTGGCTGGCTCCCGCTGATTCGCTACAAAAGCCCATCGTTTGTATACTGCCCAATAGATGAGCTGTATGGGAGGAGCATCCGATACAACTCTTCCCCGTTGTTCTTACATATCTCCTGTTGTGTCTGTGTGTCCGGTCTCTTTTCCTCCTGCCGTCAAGATGATGGGATCTCCCGGCACTGGGACCAGAGCAGGGGGTACCCCCTTTAAAGTGTATTGTATTGTTGTTTACTTACCATTAACATTACATTACATTACATTGCATTTAGCTGACGCTTTTATCCAAAGCGACTTACAATAAGTACATTCGACCAGGAAGACACAACCTTGAAGAAAACAGAATCATATAAGTATATCAGGTTTCATAGAGCCAAACATTTCAAGTGCTACTCAACTGGCTTTAGGTAATCCAGTCCTTTATTAGTATAAAAGTGCTTCGTTAATCGTTCTAACGCTCGAAGTGGAGTCGAAAGAGATGAGTTTTCAGTTTGCTCATTAAAACAGATTATTGTTTAACCCTTATCCCGGTGCTTTGAAATCCTTCTTTTATAAATCTGACTAGCTCATCAAAGGACACGCGGAGCCGAGGTGGGTTTCAGACCACACCTTGCTCCAACAATGCACAGAAGGGTCTAGATATGGTTCAAAGCAGCTAGCCGCTGTGGTAACCACTCATATTTGATGTCATGCTGAGGCTTAAGACTTAGCTTTACATTGGAAGTAATATCCCAGTTGGTGTAATACTGCTTCAGTAGCAGAGTCACACTGCTAATAAGGGACACCATGTTAATATATTGCACTCACGCTGAGTTTTCGTCAAGGGGACACGTTTTAATGACCTGGTTTTTAGTAGGTACTATCCTTACCTGTAAAACAGTATGTGTTTCTTATTCTCATGGCTGGAGAAGGCTAGGGAGGAAAATCAAGGAGGACATTTGGCGGCAAATTAAAAAAGGATAGATTGCAGCCATTGATAAAACCCTGAGTTGCTCATCGTTGTCAGTTGCTGCCTGATTGAGAAAGGATATTTTGCAGATTTAATTTGTCCATAGCTTGTGTAGAGTGCAATTACACTTTTTGAAATGTCCTTGAGGCCAAAGTGTTGGTTATGAAGGGTGAGAGTCGGCAGAGGTATTCATAGGAGGGGCTTGCCTGAACTACTTCCATTCAAACGTCCAAAGTAAAACAGGAGAGAGAAAGTGTTGGGAAAATACTGAATGTGCTCTTCCAATATCAGAGTAGCACATGATAACAAAGGCCCTACGTAGCTGTGTACGTAACGGGATGTATGATTACCTAGAAGAGCGTCAGGACACACTGTTTTAGGCATATGATAGCTATGTGATAACGACAAGCATGATGATAATTTCTGAAGTGGGTCTTACCTAATCTAAACAAAACATTCTATACTGCTTTGAACCGGTATTTCTGCATCTTGTGACTGTGTAACAGCCTCTCTTTTATATAAGCATGTGAAGGACACTGTTCAGGAACTAGTTGTACCATATGCTCTGTATGTGATGACTACTTCCATTCTTGCAAGGATAATAAATACATGTATCCTGATATTGAAGCTCAAGCCAGTGACGAGTGATATTTATCTAACAGAAAGTAAAGAAAGAATTGCAAAGATTAGGGAATGGATAGAGAAGGGAAAAAAAACTATATATATTTTTTTAATTGCCACCCTTTACAGAGTTACATGTGTAAATCCAGAGGCAAAGGATTGAACCTCTTCACTACCTTGGCCCACCACCACCGGCCTGGTTTCTATGAATAGGACTAACATCTCTTCTTACTCTCATGCTGCCTCCATCGCCGTCTCTCTCTCTCTCAAGGTACTGTGCACACTGCTGAACTGTCAAGGCAAGCACATCTTTTTCAGCAGCATTTCATTTGCAGAAATAGATAATGATTCTGTGAAACATCTTCACCGTCCCTTTAGGTGCTCCAGTGTACAACCCATAGCTGTCTAGGAAGTTCATTCTTAATTAATAATGAACTCCAAAATAAATCCAAACTCTAGCCTTCAGTGAAGAACAAGCTTTAATTGATTATCTTTTCTCCTGTATACCATCCTAGGCAGCAGGTATTCTTGACTTTATAGTGCACTCACAGCACTGTAGGGCAGGGTTTCCGTTAGCCGGTAATTACCGGTTTTTAGCTGGTAAAATGTAATAAAAACCGGTAAATTCAAAACTTGCCGGTCAAAATGTCCGATGCTCCTATCGATTGCCCGCCGGTCATTATCGGCCAATATTCACTCTTAATAGTTTGATCGGTGCTCTCTATAAAGGCCGATCAGGAGAGCTGGATCTGATCGATATGGACATAAACGCGAGTGAAGTATAACCGGACGTGAGAGAGAGATCAGATCAGCTGCTCCATGATCACCTGAAGCCCCGCCCACTGTTTAGTGAGCTGCATGAGAAACTGACGGGCTGTCAGGAGAGAAGGGAAAAGAGAGGATCCGTTTCTCCCGTGTTATTCTTCTTAAGTTAATGTAAACTTTTGAATAATGTACTTCATCTAGGCTACTACAAGTAGTTTCTTTGAATGTAATAATGATGTTGTTTGTTGTTTGTGGAATCATTTATTGAAAAATGAATCTGAATTTTTCGATCTGTTACGATTATAAAATGAAGCAATATAAAAATGACTCCCATTAACTGAGTTTTAAACCTCAGCATATCCGGTCATAGTCCGGTAATTACCTGCTAACGGAAACTCTGCTACACAACTCTTATTATTATTATTGAAACATGACCGGTAAGTTTCAAATTTGTCCGGTAAAATAAATTCTGTTCGGACATTTGACCGGCGAGAAAAAATCCTAGCGGAAACCCTGCTGTAGGGATGTGCAGAGTTTGATATTTTCTGTTCTCTCGTCATCGTACATTTAATGAGGAGAAACCTTAACGTTACTTGCGAACTAAAATCTATTTGGAATGAGGGTATTGATTCATAATATTACATGTTAAGAATTTGAATTCTTATGTGAATCTAATTTCCCCCAGCCCTATTATATATATATATATATATATATATATATATTATATATATATATATATAGCTACAATATCTATACACAGATCCATCACACACCTGCTACTATACCAGCTTGCTTGCCTGCCTGCCTCACTCACTCACTCTCTCACACTTCTCTGCAGAAACATTCAAGCTTGGATTCAGTGAAATGAAAAAGAAACAATGAAGAAACATAAATATGGAACATGAAAAACCCACATAAACATACACACACACCCCTCCCTGCATGGATTCAATTGCCTCTGTGTTTGTAATTATGGCTCAGCAGGAAGTAGAACGGAGCACCTGGGTGCCCTGCAGTGGAATACACTCTGAGTGAACTCTGTATATGAAAACCTCTCTAATCTAGGAAATAAAGGTTGAACTACTCTTGTGCCTAGGCAGTTACATTTCAATTTCAAATACCAGGATGGATTGTATTTATATATCTATGCTTTCCCATGTGGCCTGTTTTTTGCTGTCGATGTAGATTTACTCACATACTGCACAAACAGTGACGTTGGAAACATTACACATTCATTAACACAATGGTTTGTTTGTTTTTTGCCTTGATAGCTAAATGAAACACTGAATATATTCAGTTCACTAGAGAAGAACACAATGTATGTCACACACACCAAAAAAGAAAACATGTTTTCAACTATAACTAATGTAATAATTAGTGCTGTCAAAATTATCGTGTTAACGGCGGTAATTAATTTTTTGAATTAATTGCGTTAAAATATTTAACGCATTTAACGCATATGCAGAATGGCCCGCCCCATACGTGCCACCAGTGGTAGCGCCAGGGTATGGCTGGGGTAGGCTACACCCATACCAAGAAATGGCTTAGCCCCAGGGTCGGCTCTAGAACAAATCGAATGGGGGGGGGGCAATCATTTACAAAGGGGGGGGGCACACACTGCCGTCAACAACCAACGCAACTTCAAAAAACATGCTGTAAAGTCTATTGTCTTTCACACACATTGTAGTGCTATTGTATAGCGCACCTATGACTTGTGCATACATGCACGGTTGTGGCACGACCACCAAAACAGAAACATATAAGGACATAGGCCACAATATAAAAAGGGTGCAAATGTATTTAGTATCCTATCCATGTGAACATGTTTTAGGTGGGTGTGGACCTAACCTCCTCTAGGAGGGTCCGGGGGCATGCTCCCCCGGGAAGATTATTTAAAAAATATTAAAGTTAAATGCATCAATCTGGTGCACTTTGAGAGCAACATTAGGAGATATATGGATAGCCTACATCTCTCAGCATCCATATGAAACAGAACTGTACACAGATTTACTTTTTCTTTATGGATATTTTACTAATCACTCTCCTTGTAAACTGTATTATTGTGTTACTGTCCTATAGTATTTCATACCCGTTTTTTATTTATTCTCTTATTCTTTAATAACTATAATGATCATATAAAGGTATTCCTCGCAAATACTTGTTTACATAAATGGTGAGCAAACAGTTTGAGACCCACTGAGATAACCTACACTAAAGTGAACTATCTAAACACTGAGAGAGTCCTTACCTCACTGAGCTGACGTTATAAGATCCTCTCAGTCTGACAGGAGAGGACTCTCCTCCACCTTGGTGTAGAAACAGCTCTTTATATCCGTTAGCATAGCGAGCTAACCAGATGCTAACATCAACATTCCACGTTACCGCTTGCGCACTCACAAAATGCGCTCGTGCCACACACACACAGAGCCGAGCTTGAATGAAACACAGAGACCCAGAAGTAGGGTACTTGTACTGTACTGTATATCATATTATTTTCGATGGCTTTACTGTATAATCAGTGTAACAGATTAACAGATCGCCACTGGGCTTTCATCTAAACACACAGCCACGTAATGATAACAAAACAAAGGTCGGGGGTCATTGGTCAAGCAACACACCAATCAGAGAGCAGCAGTGAGCACAGCTCAGGCTGTGTTTTATATTTGTATTCTTTATTTCTGACGTATTTCACACAAAAAATCTTTAGTGGAAACGTTTTCACTTATATGATTTAGAAAAAAAACGGCAAAGTGGCAAGGCTTGCCCACCCTGCTTTGGGGGGGGCACAGTGACTCATTTGGGGGGGCATGGCCCGCGAATGACCCCCCATGACGCCGACCCTGCTTAGCCCCACCATGAAACATGATGTTAAAGTAAGCAAAAATAAAGTCTGCCATCTCGCGCGGAGTAAATTTCACAGACAGCAGTTAGTAAGATTGATTTCAGTAGCCACGGTTTTGAAAACTTTTGTCACGTAGTGATCGTCTTCTCAATAGAACATATTTGATAATGTCTTCTGGCCAATCAGAATCAAGATAACGGCGTGGTGTTGTTGCAGGAAGTCCCGACGGAGAATACTTTTGATGTAGTACAGGTAACGCATAACTGGTACGCAGGTTATGTGCGTAATCTGAAATGCGTACCGTCACTTGTGTCACAAAGCGCATTTGCGTACCGACGTACTTGTGAAGCTTTTCCAGAAGGCGGTTAGATCACCGGACGACAGAGTCGGTTTCCGTGTGCACAGACAGGGCTGCTGTTAACGTCGGTCTGTACAACGGAATTGTGCCAAAACTACGCCAACCGGCTGCGGAGGGAGACTCCCCCCCCTCACTGGAGAACTGCGCTAAAACAGCTGATCACAACGTTCACACTCTGTGGTCACGAAGTACTCCACTAGCCGCCGCCGCCCCCCCCCTCTGTCGACTTTCCTGAAGTACTCCCCCGTTGATAGAAATCAACACGTAATGAATTAAGACCCCACGGTTTGATGATTGATAGGTATGTGGGTTGTCTTTCATTTTGACACGCAGAAAAATGTTATAATAAACATAGATACTGTATGTTAAATGGATATATCCGCCTTCTTTCATTTATCTTTCCATTCCCACAACAATATACATAAAGAAATGGCATATTTTGGACATAGTTCGAATGGTGATTAATCATGATTAATTAATTTTTAAGCTGTGATTAATCTGATTAAAAATGTTAATCGTTTGACAGCCCTAGTAATAATACAATAATTATTTACATTGTATCTTTCATATATGACTGTCAGGACATATATACACTTCTTGCTCTTTTTCTGTATCTACCCTTTCATTTTCTTAGTTTCTCTTATCCCCAATTGCCTTTTTACGCAGGGTTAAAGTGGTTTGAATCAATAGGCAGTGGCTTTCAGTACGAATTACTTTGCCAGTCTATTTAATGGGAAAATAACAGGTTTTTCTAATGTTTTTTATTTGAACTCATTTGCCGTTTTATTGTGGCAGGTAGGGTGTGTGTGTATCTACAGGCATTGTTTCTCGGGAAGCAATTTTCCACTGTTTGCAAGCAATGTGAAAAATCACAATAGCAATTGAAATGACTAGTATAGTATAACTGTATACGCTAAGCTCTTAAGAAGAATAAAGAAATACACTTTATATTATAGAAGAAATGTCAGAAAAATGAACAATGTTGTATGATCGATCCAAAGCAGACCAAAATATCTCTATAACTGTTAGACTGTAGAACTTGGTTCAGAACACATAATCCAAGTATTGAACGTCAATTCTGGAATACAACTAAAAAGCCTTTCATCAGATGCATTTTCATGGTGAAATACAAAAAACATAGACAATTATTGTAAATGTTAGAATACAGGTGGGTTAACAATCCACAGATAACACAAAGAGCCTTTCCAATTCAATAATTTATTTGTTTGCTTATTCATAGATCTATTTTTTTATTCACTACCTTCATTTCCACCCTGGCTGCAGTTTTAGTCGTGAATCTGCTAAATGTAACTGTGTACTATCTAGAATGCTATCTGAGTTTAAAAATGATAGATCCTGTAAGGACTGTAAGGAGTGTTATGCTCGATCATGAAAGCCATCATGATGTTTTTCATCCTTCTATTTACAATAAGAAAAATACTGATTTGGAGTTGATCTAGCCATAGGAAAAAAACGAGTGTGTATGCATCATATTTACAGTGCATTTGATTACATTATAGCCTCTATAGCTGGAAACAGACAAGCGTAAATGACGGATTAAAGCTGTCAGCTTCTACAGGTTTGACTGTTCATTATCAAGTGATTTCAAATGACATGACCACAGGGCATGTTGGCAAATAATGTCTGTTTTTTATTCGTAACTGAATCCAATGAGGACTGAGGTATGAAGGGCCGTGTAGGCCAACATTCAAACTCACCTCACACACACACTACTGAAAACATCTGGCCTTGCACACACACTACTGAAATACTCTCACATTCACTACTGAAAACATCTGGCCTTGCACCCACACTACTGAAATCCTCTCAAATTCACTACTGAACACCTCACACACACACACACTACTGAAAACATCTGGCCTTGCACCCACACTACTGAAATCCTGTCACATTCACTACTGAACACCTCACACACACACTACTGAAAACATCTGGCCTTGCACACACACTACTAAAATACTCTCACATTCACTACTGAACACCTCACACACACACAACTGAAAATGAACCTCACACACACACAACTGAAAATGAACCTCACACACACACAACTGAAAATGAACCCCACACACACACTATTGAAATACTTTCACATTCACTAGTGAACACCTCGCATACACAACTGAAAATTAAACCTCACACATGCAACTATAAATAATAAATTAACCTCACGCACATACTACTGAAATACTTTCACATTCACTACTGAAAACCTCACACACACACACACTCCTGAAAAACATTTTACTGAAAGGTTCTCAGTAGGGAATGTGCATGTGTTTCACCTATGTGTGTGTGAGGGGATTCTTGCTGTAACGGAAGTCATTGTAATGAAACGGAAGTACCAAACTGCTAGTGGTCTCTTTGCTAGCCCCGTTAGCTTAATTAGCTCCAGGCTGCTACTCGGACGTGTTTGTTGTTTTGATGCCTGGTGGAGTATTCTTCATTGAAATATCGCACTTATCTTATGGCTCAGCGGTTCAAACAGACCGTCAATGTATGCAGTTTATTCGGTAAGTGAAATTCAAGCACTTTATTTACTTGTCTTTTTAGCTTTTCAGCTAACGAGCGAGACGAAGCTACATCTATGCTAACGATGCTATCCGTAGCATACAAGTTCAAACATAATAGAGAAGTGTAAAACATTAAGAAGGATTATACTGTAGAACAAAAGGCTTCTCGTGAGGTTGGTAAAATAAGGTCATGCTTGTACATTAGTTAGTTTGCTAGTTAGGTAACTGTATGCATTGTTATTGTTAATTTAAAATAGCTATGCTCGACTATGCAGACAGCTAGCGTCACATTAGTGTTGAAGAGCAGAGTACGGTATGAGATTAACCTCACTATAAGATCTGTGTATCTTAAAAATATGAATCTCACATTTCCAGTTGGTTCCAGAAATAACGTTAACGTATGTTAGCGATGCCATGATCTTAGGGCAGGAATACCGTGAACATAGTTAACGTGACAGAGGAATAAATACACACATACACCATCAGCTGTGCTTCAAACGGAAGTGACACGTTTTATTGCGCATGTCCCTTTTATCACGGGAATACAGGAAGTGATTAGTATAAGAGTATTAAATAAACAGAATTCATATATTACATTTCATAATTCAACACCCCCACTTACTCTTATACTGCACAATTTCTCAACATGAATTCAAATGTAAACACCTTATACACCTGCACAATAACACAGTGTTTGAAACTTCTGGGGTTATTTACATTCCAAACAAATACTTTACAAATGTCTCACTTTTTACCTTTGTTGCAGGCTTAGTGAAAATATCAGCAACCATATCAGCTGTAGGGCAATAGTCAATGGTTATCATGTTATCACTCAGTACAGTTCGAAGAAAATGATACTTGACATCCACATGTTTACATCGTTGACGACATACTGGGTTCTTGGATAGAGCAATTGCACCCTGGTTATCTTCAAAGATTTTTACAGGAGTATATTGACCCTCACTATCCATGCTCTCTATTAGCTGCACAAGATACACACTCTCTTGTGCTGTGGCAGCCAGTGCCATGTACTCTGCCTCACATGTCGACAAAGCTACTGTTTGCTGTTTCTTTGATCTCCAAGAAATAACAGGCCCATTGCTAGTTAGACTAAAACAGTACCCTGTTATACTCCGTCTGTCATTTTGGTCTGTTGCCCAATCCGCATCACAGTATGCAACAAGTTTCAGTTTTTCATCTTGTTGTTTAAAACATAGCTCCTGATTAATTGTGCCCTTTAAGTACCTCAATACATGTTTAGCAGTTAACCAGTGTTGTTCTTTTGGCTCTGAAAAATACTGTGACAGTTTACTGACTATCCAACTTAGATCAGGTCGTGTAGATGTCATTAAATATATTAAGCTGCCTACCACTTCACGATATTGTGTTGCATCAACAGCTTCACCATCATCATCAAAGTTGTGTTTCTGTTCACATGGGGTGGACCTTGGCTTACAGTCATTCATACCAAACTTTTCCAGTATTTTTGTAATGAATTTCTTTTGACTCATCTTTATTTCTCCTTTTTCCTGAGTAAAGTCAATGCCTAGGAAATGTTTATGTTTCCCAAGATCCTTCATTTTGAATTTTGTGCTCAACATTTCTTTCACAGTATTAATTGTGTGAATATCATTAGCTGCGATAACTAAGTCATCCACCCAAATAATCAGAATGATCCTCTCATTTTCTATTCCTTTACTGTAGACACAGTGATCAGCTGGGTTTTGTGCAAAACCGTTCTCACAGAGATGATCATGCAACATTTTCTTCCAGTTTCTTCCAGATTGTTTTAACCCATACAGTGATTTATTCAGCTTGCAGACTAGCTTTTCATCTGTGTCTGACTTGACCTCAAAACTTTCAGGTTGCTGTACATAGAGCTCACAATCAATTGGAGCGTGTAAATATGCAGTTTTAACATCCATCTGATGTTGTTGTTGTTGAGCTGCCAATTGCATCAAACTTCGTACTGATGTCATGTTTGCAGTCGGGGAAAATGTCTCCTTATAGTCTATTCCTGCCACTTGACTATATCCCTTGGCAACATATCTGGCTTTATATATCTCAGTCTTTTCTGTGTTTTCTTTGATTGTATAGACCCATCTACCCCCCACTGCATTTTTGCCCTCTGGTAGTGTGGTCAATGTGAATGTGTCATTTTCCTTAAGAGAATTCATTTCCTCCTGCATAGCATCAGTCCAGAGTTTTGACTCTGCTGAATTCATGGCCTCTTTAAAGGTGTTTGGTACATTACACATTACTCTGTAGCAGTAGTCAATATTTACATACTTCTGGTCGTCACACTGTACTTTACATTCATAGTCCTGTAAATACTGAGGTCTCCTCCTTTCTCTTTGGGGATAGCTTCTATTTTGACCTTCTGCTTCAGAGTAATGTGTAATGTACCAAACACCTTTAAAGAGGCCATGAATTCAGCAGAGTCAAAACTCTGGACTGATGCTATGCAGGAGGAAATGAATTCTCTTAAGGAAAATGACACATTCACATTGACCACACTACCAGAGGGCAAAAATGCAGTGGGGGGCCCATAACCTGTTAGCGATGCCATGATCTTAGGGCAGGAATACCGTGAACATAGTTAACGTGACAGAGGAATAAATACACACATACACCATCAGCTGTGCTTCAAACGGAAGTGACACGTTTTATTGCGCATGTCCCTTTTATCACGGGAATACAGGAAGTGATTAGTATAAGAGTATTAAATAAACAGAATTCATATATTACATTTCATAATTCAACAATGTAGATATTGCAATATGGTTTGTTGAGCTGGAGTTGATTATTGAAGCTTACTGGTTAACATTCATCATATCAAACGAACGAACCCAAACGTTGTTGTTTTTATTAATATTATTACCAATACTTACTTAGCATTTTATTACCATTACACTGGAGAAACCGACTTATCGTGGCAGCAGAACGTGAACATGTAACGTAATGCCTGCATTTAAGGACGATAGTGTAGTCAAGGCTTTAGGGACAAGGAAATGATTTGTTTAAATATTAGATATGACGTTATGTGTGCTTCTGTGACAATTAAGCTTATTCATTGCATTACATTTGTACAAGATGTTTGTCTTTTACCCCTACGTGTGTGTTACAAATGAATGTGAATATGGCATAGGACAAATATTTAATTTGACTGTCTCATGAAAAACGATACCAAAGTAACAGTACAATAAAAAGGACCCCAACTATACAATAATACACAATCCAACTGACAAGATACAGTAAGGGCTGGGATATCCAGCAATTTTTTTAAGGATAACAAAAAGATTATCACATGACATTTGCATGTAAAAAAAAGTCTGTGACCAACACATTGTTACTTTACATATCTGTTTGTTTAAAGTTTCCAGGTGATGCAGACAGACCAGAGGATGCTGACCACGAGACACAGACCTATTCCTAACATCAGTGAACTTCAGCATGGACTCAAAGGTACAAAGACTCCTTTCATACTGTACAAAGAATCGAGAAACGTTCTGGTTTAAATAGATAAAGTAACAACTATAATCAGCTTTCACATTTCAATGTATTTAAGGAAATTATTATTTTACATTGTGAGAATTACTACCATTTGTCTCTACATATTGTCTGTAAAAGACATGGTAAAAGTGGTTCTTGCAGTGAGACAACCGAACAGCATGACACTACATTTACACTAAGTTCTGATAACAGTTGAATATTATTTAATAATAACATATCTTTTAATGTTGATTAACTGCAGACTGTTCATCCATAATCTGATTATCTTTGTAGTACAAAGTGATGAATTTAAAAAACACATTAAAATAAAAAAATATTTAATTTCTACAGCCGCTAAATAAACAAACCTCTTTCATAAATAACACACTTACTCTGCAATAATGTCATAGGTTTGATGTTTCTTGTCATTTCTGTTAGGAAAGGACATGCCTGAAGGACACAACTGCCTCACCGTTTTCTCAGAGGGGCCAGAAGAAAATGAAAAGCTGATATCAGATTAAAGACCAATACAGGACATTCACTAAGACTACTCTTTTATTGTGAACAGAAGGTCAAACAGGACCATCATTTGTTTGTGACAGCTGTGCCCAGTATGGGCTCACAGATGCAGTTAGGTGGTTTCTTCATCAGGCCTGGTCCTCCTCCATCAGGCCTGGTCCTCCTCCCAGAGAAAGACCTCTCCACCTCAGTCCTCTCCAGCCAAACCCACAGACAGGACATCCGTCACGCTGAGGTTTCTCCCAAAGTCTCTGCACGCTGTCTCAATTGATCCACACTGTGAATATGAGGGGGAAATGTGTGTCATAAATGCTTTAGACAATAAGAAATATGAAGTTAACTGTAAGGAATGGCTCATTCTTTTTTAAATAGACAAAACTATTACTGTATATATCTCACGTCTGAAAGTTTAATTTAAAAGAAAAAGAGGCCCCAAAAATAAAGATTGGTATATCAATAAATGTAGTTGATTTTGTCTTTTTAATTGTTTAAAGTAGATAGAACTGGTACTTAAGAGTTTGAATACAGTCTGGTTGCGGAGGAGGCACACAGGTAAGAGCACTAACTAGCTACCATCACATGTAACTAAGCTTGACTTGAATGTATTAAAAGTATAATTAAGTAACAGCAACAAATCAATAACTAAAATCATCCACTGTTGCATTTATCACATATTGTATATTTTAGAAACCTGAAGGCATTTATAGATTTGTATGCAAGTAATATCCCAAAACTCAATACCTTAGATTATTATTGAAAGTGTTGCTGAATAGTTTCATGTTCACTTACCTTAAGCGACGTAAAACGTGCAGACCGGGAGCAACAGATGTAGGTTAGCCGGCTAGCTGGAGTACATAGGTTAGTCTTATATTTACTTACTGTTAAGTTAACAGTAAGTAAATATAAGACTGGAACCGGCCCAATTAACTAACTAATGCTAACATATCTGTTGGCTAGAAGTACACAGCTTAATCAACCATATTTAACAGGCCATTGTCATCTCAGCCTGAAATATCAATTACTTCAATAAATGGTAAAAACAAAAAAAGGAAACGTTCTGGCTCAATTAGCTTGTTAGCTTATTGCAGCTGTGCATGTTGCTAGCGGGTTACTTGCTAGGCCACCTCACGAGCTGCGCCAGGTGATGTAAACAAGAAAACCTCGATAGACCAGACCGTCTCAGTTTGTAGACCGCTCGGCCCGGGGTCCAGCCTACGGCTGCGGTGCCGTTTCTCTGTATAAATCCATGCTGAATTGAACCTTCTGTTTAGTTCTTCTTCATCTTCTTCAACTTGCAACCAGACGAGCATTATCACCACCTACTGTATCACTGCAGCATTGTTCTTTGTTAGTTCCGTTTCATTACAATGACTTCCGTTACAGCAAGAATCCCCCTCTCACACACATAGGTGAAACACATGCACATTCCCTACTAAGAACCTTTCAGTAAAATGTTTTCAGTTGCGTGAATGTGAGAGTATTTCAGTAGTGTGTGTGCGAGGTGTTCAGTAATGAATGTGAGAGGATTTCAATAGTGTGTGTATGAGGTTAATTTTCAGTATGTGTGTGAGATGTTCAGTCGTGAATGTGAGAGGATTTCAATAGTGTGTGTGAGGTTAATTTTCAGCAATGTGTGTGTGAGGTGTTCAGTAGTGAATGTGAGAGTATTTCAATAGTGTGTGTGCAAGGCCAGAGGTTTTCAGTAGTGTGTGTGTGAGGTTAATTTTCAGTTGTGTGTGTGTGAGGTTCATTTTCAGTAATATGTGTGAGGCTTAATTTTCAGTAGTGAATGTGAGAGTATTTCAGTAGTGTGTGTGCAAGGCCAGATGTTTTCAGTAGTGTGTGAGGTGTTCAGTAGTGAATGTGAGAGTATTTCAGTAGTGTGTGCAAGGCCAGATGTTTTCAGTAGTGTGTGTGCGAGGTGAGGTGAGTTTGAATTTTGGCCTACACGGCCCTCATACTGAGGACTTATTATTTAGCTCTTCCCTGTGTGCTCAGCAGCAGGGGCGGCGGGTACTGTAGGCTAGGGAAGGCTAAGCCTTCCCAAATATTTTTGTCACTGCATCCTGGTAAAATAAAAATATAATGTATAATGTTTGTGTCTTTGACATTAGCGCTGCTATGCAGCCACCAGTGCCATGTACGAAGCCAGTTCAACAGACCCTGGATATGTTTGAGTTATCTTAACTAACCCTAACAAACGAGATCTCGCTAGCGGTCCTACGACGCTGGTTATCAACTCGGTAAATTAAGCCAGGGGTTACGTTCGGATAGTTTAAAAATCAGCTCCTAAGTTCTAACCCTATCTCCTATTCCTTGACCTCTGAGTGAAACGTCACGGGGTTAAGGGATAGTGGATAGGAGAATTCAAAAGGATTTAGGAGAAGAGACCGCGGTGCTTTAGAGAATCCAACTGCACTTTCACTATCTGACGTGTTTATGATGCGCCAGCGGACGTCATGAATGTGCGTCTGCTGCTGTGGGGAAACTATGGAAACTACAGTTTTCTATACAGCGGACTACAACATGGATGTTTAATAAGAACGAGGGACTCATCTAGAGACTCTGCACCGTGCTCTGATGCTGTTGTTTTATGCTTTATGAACGTGGACAACAGAGAAACATATTCTTCATGACCAAAGTTGGAATTGAAATAAAAAAGGAAAGTGAAACTTATGCTCGTCACCCTCTCCCTCCGGTCCACATTAATACAAATGATCCCAATACGTATGATTGTATGAAAATATCTTAAAATCAATAAATGTATTTATTATAGGCCTAAACGTTAGTCTTTAACATCTATCACTGTGTACATCACCATTCAAACATCTTTTAAAAGTTGAACAAACTCCACACAGCTCAGTGAAATGTTGACTTTATTTGATCATTTCAGTAAAAACTAACGTTCATATTTCTCTTTTTGATTATAATACTGATGAACGTTCAAAACAAAGCACTTTGGCAACTTACCACATACGTTTAAAAAAACTTAATAAGCACCGTAACTTTCATGATATAATTTCTCCGTCATAATCGATTGTCTCTGTGAACGGCCGACTGTTGTGTGACGTCAAATGCTGCGGCTGCAAGGCATTGTGGGGCAGCATTTTCTCCTCTCCTTTCGGTTAGGGAGGTCCAGTGGTTCCTAAGATAAAGGAGGTTATAAAGGAAGTTTGAAATCTCCTTTCCTATCATTCTAGAGAATTTGAACGGCACTTATCATGGCTGCCACTGAGGGACTTCCGGGTAATTTCACTCCGTTAGGAAGGTTCCTAAGCTAAATGGACTATTCGACTGCAGCCTTCCAAAACCTGAGCCTCACGCGCCGCCTATGCTCAGCAGTCACACTGACACTTGCAAGTACATTCCTCTTCATGTAGACCTTTGAAAGTCCTCAGTGGAGACTTGAAAGGCCACTTGGACTCTGTCAAAACTGAAAATACTCGCATTTTAGACTCTGTTACTAACTGTATATCTGTAGACTTGGTATGTCTTAAATGTCCGGTTAGGATGTATTAGAACAAAATCTAAAATGAAGATTGTAAATAAGCAATCTGTATGTAAAAAAACCACCTGTATGTAAATTGTAAATAAGCCATCTGTATGTCAAATATGTCTTATATGTCTTAAATGACATGATGAATTGGAAATGGGGGACCCTGATGTAAACAAGACGAAAGTCTTTCTCTGGTCTGCATCCCCTTAACAATTGTATGTTTTGAGCTGTACTGTACTGTACCCAATATACAAGCTGTTAATAAACTTTTCAATCAATCAATCAAAACAGTCGGGAGGAAGCCAGCTCGCTTGTTTGTGCACTGCAGTTTCTTTGTATGGCGCTACAGGTGTGTGTGTCTGTTTGATATTTATCAAGATGCAATTCCCAAGAAAGAGAGCGAGGGGGGCGTGAGACTGGGAGAGAGGGAGATACCTGAAATCAAACTGGAGCAGTGAAACACCCACAGTTGGAACTAATACTATCCACTTTTCCACTCTCTCACTCTACCTGTCTCTATGTATTTCTCAGCTTAACAGCACTCCACTCAACCATGTAATTCCAAACATGGCTGACGTTTTTTTTTTCCCGTCAACGTTTTTCACATGAACAAGTTTCTGAATTTGTTGTATTACAAATTCATTTCTAACATTTCTGACAGCAATAAACCTGCAGCAGGAAAAACATTTATGTAAAGAGTTATGGAAATACTTCACTTCCTCATACTCAGTTATGAAAAATACTGTGCACACCGCATTAGAAAACTGTAATAAGATGCTCCATTAGTTTGTCAGCGCTAGTGGCAATATGTAGCAGAAGAGGGAGAGGTATAAACTGGTGGTAATTGAAAACCAGAATCCCAATGGGAAGATGAAGAGTAGCCATGCTATTAGATAGAATTAGCCACCCTCTCCCACAGGAGAGCACATTTAGACACTGCACGCACAAGTGCTTGTGTGAACGGATAGTAGACATGTGTGTATGAATCCATTTGTGGCTTTCGGAAGGCTAAAATCCATCACATTAAGGGATTACAATTTCCCACCCTCAGCATCATTTTGACATTGCTCTTCATCAATGATTAATAAACGTTTATAAATTAAAGGATGGGGTTTCCATAGAGGGGGATGAGGTTGGATCTAAGGTGGGTTTTTATTTGTCCATTGAATAAAGGATATGGTAGGTGAGTAGTAGAGTAGAGAAAAGTGGAAATACTTGTGAAAACAGAGAAGGTTATGAATTCAGAATTTGATTACAGATGAGAGGACTAAGCATTAGATGGAGGAAGGATGGAGAGAG
>NW_022992126.1:4161568-4199068 GCF_902827175.1 Gymnodraco acuticeps | reverse complement strand
AAGAACATGACCTGGAGAGTTCAGAATGCTCTCTGCTTTCCGCAGAATCTGTTGGTTACAGAAGGAGTTTAAGTCTCTCTGTTTCACTCTGATACTGCAGGTTTTAACAATGTTGTTTACGCTGTTCCTGTCTTTCAGTGTAAGGCTATGG
The DNA here is from genome assembly GCF_902827175.1 of Gymnodraco acuticeps. Taxonomy (NCBI): domain Eukaryota; kingdom Metazoa; phylum Chordata; class Actinopteri; order Perciformes; family Bathydraconidae; genus Gymnodraco; species Gymnodraco acuticeps. Next base: position 4,198,917 of record NW_022992126.1, on the reverse strand, counting down.
AACCAGCAGATCAAAGAAAAACAAATACGGCTCTCAATGAATGCTTAGTAAAAACGACAAAGAATGAAGGGCCTGACAGAGAAAGAATTCAGTTTGCGAAGAAGGTGCATTCTCTGTTGACCCCACTCTATCAATAGGTCAGAATGTGTCCAGTTCCTGTGTAAGTCTCCAAAAACAAGATTCACAATGAGCCTTACAGCCTCAAAGAGATAGCATCAATGTTGACCCTTATCTTTTGTTTCTCTTTCTGGTGCAGCATAAGTGAGTGCAAAAACAAGATTGCTAAAATTCTCTTTTTAATGTGAAAAACTAAAATATACATTTTTTAGTTACAGTTTTGCCTGGAAGCATTGATTTAGCCAACACACTATTGTCGAACAATAACAGGATATTATATCACAATCTATATTTTCAAACTTCAACTATTGCTGAGTTAATCATCCCTGCCTTCACCTTTGGGAAACACAGAGCTCAGGGAGTCTCAAGTGCTTTGCTGGTGATAAAAGTACAGATAGACGATGCACAGCTTTGAACACAGACTAAATGTCAGCTTCGTTATTTCCCTGCCTTAATATCACGGATAAACAAAATATTCACAGCCAGATCATTCCCAACATTCAACACCCCGAGAAGACATATGCTTTTTGCGTTGGTACCCACAGGTGGTAACATCTGGTGTGTTTGTCCTCATTAAGTCCCTCCAAGGAATGTCACACATATTTTTGAACCCTGAGCTGATGATTATATCCGTTTTAAGTTCAATACGTTGTGAGAGTAATCCATGTGATTGACACAAATAGTAATAAGGATTGGAGCAGCATGTGAGTGTTTGGTATTTTACATTTTTGGCTTTCATGGTGCTACAATATGCCTATGTATTTATTCAGCTGTGAACCATCTTTTTGTGTCTCGTATTGTTTAATACTCTATAGCACACGAAATACACACACAAATATATATTTATTCTCAATAACAACTCCGCATTGTAGCCCCGGGTTTTAATCAAATCATGTGTGTGTGTGTCAGTGTGTGTCTGTGTGGCTCTATGTGCAATGTGACAGTATTCATTGTTCCTGAAAGCTACTGATAGTTTCTAAATCAAGTCTTTTATGAAGTTCTGCTGCTCTGGGCAGACCATTAACATTTCATGTCACCCTGGCTCACTCTCTTTTCACTCCTATGGGCATTAGGCAGAACTTCCCTCTTTGAATAATCCCTGCTGCAGTCTGCAAAAGCAATCCACCATGGCCATGCTTTGTTCTTTGAGATCTTATATTAATTTATTTTTGAATTGTTGTTGTTTAATAAGTGAATATTCAGCTGGTAACCTTGACCCTGAGATTAGCCTTTACACATGAACCTAGCCATTTGAAATGCTCCTTTTCTTAATTCCCATAACAGCAACTGATATTTCTTTTTAAATCAGAGTAGGTAGAGCGTTTTCTCATAAGTTTCATCACTTTGCCAAACGTAATGGTCCTTTCTTCCTTTCTCCCCTCACGTCGATGGTCCCACTCCTTACATCACTTTCACCACTCGCTTTGTCGTTCTGTAGCGCAGGCTTGTCCTAAATAAGTTCTCCCTGGGAATTTCGCTGTGTAAGCTCACAATCTTCATTACCCCCGTCATTGTGTTGTGTGTGTATGTGTTTGTGTTGGGTGTGTGTTGTGTGGTGTTTGTGTTGTGCTTTCTGTATGTTGCAGAGAACTAACTGTGAGTTGTGAAGTGATGATGGGTGGTGTTTAAGCCCACCCTTCTCTTCGCGCTCTGTTTGAAATAAAGCGACAAGAATAACGCAGGGCTACAAGAAATGGAAGCAGAGCCAGAGCCGCCAATCGATATCGGGTGCCATCTATCAAACGACACCCCTTCAAAGGGCGGAGGAATAGCCCCTAATCACTACGTGTGGGTGGGGTAGTGTGTGTGTGTGTGTGTGTGGGTGTGCGGTGGACTGTTTGTTGTGTGCTGTGTTTAGCGGGTGACATCTCACCTTCATCAAAGTGAAAATGAGAATGTATTTTTGACTCGTCGGTGTAAGAAAACTTGTCGGGAAGTTCGTGCTTGAGCCGGAGTGTGATGGAATATATGTTACTGCGTGTGCACAACTGCAAACGTGTGATTGTATGAAGTGTGCAACTCTTGTGAGAGTGTGTGTTTGCATACATGTTTGTGTCAGCATGTTTAATTAGTTGAGATGAGCAGGTGTAAACCAGTATTTAATGACAGTGACTTCATTATATCCACATGAGCTTCTTGTGCTGGTAAACACACCTCAAACATATTTTACATGTTCAACATAATCCTGTTTGTGTGTGTTTGAGAGAGAGAGAGAGGCAGTGGGTTTTACATGTTTTACTAAAAAGAAAAAGAAGGCTTGTAAAGTAAGTGGACACAATTATCACACACGTTGCCATTCGCCACTCAAACACTCATTTAGTTTGCAAATGGAGCCATTACTAATGAATCACAAGCTGCTTTAGAGTAGGCTGAGCACACAGTAATGGTTTGGCCATTCTCCAGAATACAGACACTACATAAACACACACACACTTACAGTCACACAAACACACACACGCACACGCACACACACTGACAGAGATTGAGAGTGAGTGTCCAAAAGCCCCAATTACCTTCACATCCAATGTAAGAGAACGAGTTGGGGAGCTAATTACAAGTCCCACACATGTAACTGGGACACACACACACACACATTTAGGCAGACAATATGTCACCAGTAATAGCAAGGTTCTTGTTTTTGTTTGTGATTGTTACTGTTTACAACGAGCTCATTATGGGAAATATGGTTGTCATTGTATTATTACCATAAGTCATGATTACAACCCCTGAGCCCAACAATCTTTATTATACCATCAATAAGGCTGTGTAATTGAGTAATTACAGCTTTAGACAGATTGATTTACACTTCAGTACTCTGATGGGGTTGAATGAGAGCAAATTATATTAGATACCTCCTACAGTATGCACCATATTGTCATTCCATAAAAGGAATAAATGTTTTTTTATTTATCATTCAAGTACTATCAATCTCTTTCCCCATGGTGGGTTGCCAAGACATAAATAATGCTGATTCTCTGTCTCTCCCACTCCCTCTCTATCTGGTGAGTGAGTGAAATGGCAGTGATTGGAAAGAGTAATTGGACGTAATGAGTGTGTCAACTGCCTGCTTCTTTCTCTCTTCATTAAACACGACTGGATTAGATTTACTGCACTTGCTTACTCTAACAACTTAAAGACTCCATCAGTAGGCTACTTTTCACATCCAAGCACTTTCACATTTTAACACACACACACAAACACACACACAAACACACACACACACACGGATTGGCTTAGCTCAGTAGATCAATGGCCTCTTGGTCAATGTCTCCTTTGGGAGGGTAATCTATCTGCTCCTCACTAATGAAACACTCTGATAGCAGTGTGTTTACGTGTGTGTGTGTGTGTGTGTTTGGTGTGTGTGTGTGGGTATTGGAGTTTTAATTTCTTTGTGCATTCACGGGTGTCAGATCTTGTCTAGAGCATATGGATATAGTGTCTTGTTATTTGTTCTTAGCTTAATTACAGACTTAATCTAAATGTTGTTCAAGCCACACATTTACACAGCAAGATAACTTGGATTTGTAATATGCTCCTATGATCATTTTAAAAAAGAATTACCATTATGTAAATAATAATGAAATAGCACCTTCACCTAGTATAAAGATGCTTCCACAACTACAAAAATAATCCCATGGTACAATAAAAGGTGGTGATGACACAGATGTGTAAGATTGTCTAATTTGCCTGTCAAAAACTTTTTTAATCCTAACACTTTTTTATCTGTCAGCACCTTTCTCTGAAATAGTTTTACCAAAGTATTGTTATAGTCAAGACTAATTGTCTTTGACAGGTGAGGTGTTGGTGAGGATGTTGCTGATGTTTCATCTCTTTTTTTTGTTGAAGAATGCATTCTGAAGCTCCATGCTTAAATACCAATACCGAATGTGCACAGCTAGTGAGAGTGCAACAACCCAACATGATCCCTCAAAGACAATACATTAATTAATTGCTGTCCTAAAGTGCTAACAAAAAGCGAAAATATCAATGTCTTGAACACCATGGTGGCCTGGTTCAGACGCTTGTGTGACCAGTTTAATGCAGGCCATGGATCTTGTTCATTTGTATCTACAATTATTTTCTGTATCTCATGCCCCTTGCTATTGCCATTTTCAATTACTTTATCTCTTATGTCCCTGAAAAAAAGGCCTAAATATAGTATATGCAAATAGTATTCCGTAACCATCTGAGATTTAAACAATATGTAAAATAATGCATTCATTCCCATTACCACACCAAATACATTAGCTGTATATTGTATACCTTTTATTATATCTCTAAAAGTTGTGCCACAAAATAAATCCTCAGAAGAATTCACCTGGTAACATTTTGGGGACGGCCTCCTTCATCTTGCAATTTTGTTCCATTTAAAAACCTTTTGGTTGCTTGGCCTTTACTTAAATTTAGAGTGTATTTAAGTTCAAGTAAAATATCCAAATGTTATCTTGGGGAGCTTTTCAGAAACCAAGTTGAGTGATCATTGCTTTTCATGTGAGCTCAACCTCCACAATATGTCTGACAGCATTTTACATCTGCCAATCAAAAAGCACTTAAATTCTTTCTGACAGTGTGTTATGGGTGTGTGTTACTGTTAGGGTATGTGTACGTCGTTCAATCAAAACTAATACATTGTCCTTATCAAGCGTGTTTATAGTTGTCCTGAATGAACGGCCACACGGGAGGGCAGGGTGAAAAGTCGGCAGTTATCCAGAAAGGGCAGAGGTGTGATATCTGTTAAACACACGGATAATGGTAAACAGTGTCGCCTGGAAGACATTCATAGTGTTGCAGTGACAACAAATGACTAATAGAGAGAGTTGTAACCATGGCTCTTTTCTCACCTGTGCAGAGTTGTCCAATCAGGGCGTGGAGTGGGTGTGAATGACAGTTTTGGAAAGAAATCAAAGTAGTTGGACACAGCCCCCACCTTTTTTACACTGAATAGAGATGGGAGGGGTGTCAGAAGCTATTCGACCATCCGACAAGCCCTTCTAATGAGCATACTGGCAGATTCAGGGTGTTTGCATTGTCTCGTTCCAAGGCCGCCTATATCACAGCCAGAAGAGCATAGTAGTGTGAAGTACAGTATAGGTCACTGGTTGGCAAGGGATAAAAACCCAGTACCATCTCCCCACTTCCTGCTCCGCTCTATTGGGGTCTGATAAAGTCTGGTGCTGCAGAGTTAAAGGAGGAGAGGAATAAATATTGAAAAGGTTCCAGAGATTCAGCAAATCCATGAGGGCTATTTCGAGAATGTTTTTTTCCCTGGTTTGTTTATTTAAACTCTGCAAGTTCTCTCTTAAACAGCCCACTCAAAAGCAGATTTAAGAGCAGCCTCTTTTATGATTTGTTTTTAAATGATGAAACTGTCAAATGGTATTCAGTGCAGCAGAAAGTGCTTCGCTTTGCTTCCTCTTGTAGATCTACTACACATTTCCATTCAAAGCTGTCAACAACCACCTGGACTGGCTTACAATTAATGAACAAATACACATTTCGGTCCATTTCATGAATGTTTACTGTATAAAATATGAATGGTTGCAATTTAATGTTTTTATTTTTGTATTAATTGATGCACTAATCTTAGCTCATGTCATTTGCATTGAGCAATAAGTCAATGTGTTTCTGTGACTACTGTCATTATATAAAATGTTTGAATGTATTTTTTGGAAATCTGTGAAGGAATGACTTGGGAATTATATTACACCTTTTATTCTATCTAATAATAGAATAGAAGAAAATTGAATGTTTTTTGTTTTCACCCTGCTGAACGGCCTGTGTAGTAATAGTGGTACTTCTATGGGCAAAGAGGAAAGACATTGCAGCTAAAAGCGCATCATGCCTGTGTGTGAGATGACATCGACTCTAGAACTTTGAAATCTCTTTTGTTTTACCTCGCACATTCTACTGTGAAGTGTCTTGAAAGTTGTTCCGCTACTGCTCTCAACGGTAAACTAATCTGAATCTCTTTTCTCTCTTTTCCTCTCGTTCCTCTCCCTCTCCTCTGTCTCTCTCCTTCTTTCGCTCCTTCTCTTTGCAGTTTGACGTGTTGAAGTGCTTCTTAAGGTAAGAGAGAGTGTAATTTCATGTTTTCCCTCTCTTGTTCTTTCTTTCTCTGATTTTCTTCCCATAAAACACAGCATGCCATCAGCACTTGGCACAGTATGTGTATCACGGAACAATCTGCGTCCTCAAAATGTATTTGGCTCAGGATCCTGCTCACTGAAACACAATAACATTGTGTTAAAATAACAAAGAGACACTCTGGGTAACACTCCCACTGCACTCCCCTGGTAAAGCCATGATCACAAATGCACAAGACTGAACCAGCAGCCATTAGGAGAATCTATATGGGTCTAATACAGCATATGTGATACATTTACATCCTTCCATTAGTTATTAAATGCTCTAAATCAGTAAGATATATAAAGCGCTGTGTAGTCATTCTGCGCAGTACACACAAAGAGTAATAATATACAGTAAATCCTCTTCCACGCTGCCTTGGAAGTGAATCATCCTGTCACAAGCTGTTAGTCATAACCGGGTCTGTTTGCAAAAAAAAAAAAAGAAAGGGTAAAAAACAACTTGTTTTATAGTTTTTAAAAGGCAATGCCACGGTTATTGTTTATTTGTGGATTACAGGTTTTAGCCTTAGTATATCTCAAACATATTACTTTCAGACTCGGGTGCTCTGTAATAATATCAGCAGACTCACAATACTTCTCAGAAGAAAATTAAATGTGCTACAGCCGTACAACTTGGCCTGACCTTGTGTTTGACATGCAATTATTATCTGACTGCAGTGTATCAGTGTGAGCATGGGCCCATATTGTGAGTGCATGCAGTGCTTTTCTTTTTTATATAATCTTTGTGATTTGATAAGAAATATTTTTCATTTTAGAGCTCAGTGGCTCAGCTTTGGCTATCGTGCTGTGAAAAACATTAAATAACCCCTAATTTGTATAATTTCCTCCATGAATTTGGAATCTCCATGTTTGTACTAGTGTTTTCCTTCTTAAATGTTTTTTTTTTTTTTTTTTTTAATATTTTGAGATTTGAGAGCAGGGTATACTTGTACTTTTACTTTTACTAGTCCTTTATTAGAGATGTGTCTGTTGTTTGTGTTTATTTTTAGTGTCAGGATGGAACCCTTGTCTTTTTCTCTGCAAACAGAATCTACCTACGGGTACAAATAAATAACCTGAACCTGAACCTGAACCTGAACCTGAATGGAGCTTCTAAAAACAGCTGTAAATAAACATATATTTTTTTAGTTTTTTATATGATTGTTTTTGACAAAATAAATAAAATACAAAACGTTATGTTTTAAAGGCCTTCCACCTCCATGATACAAGAACGCCTAAAACAGACAGCATAACAACAACCTGAAATATGATAGAAGACAACACTATCGGAAATGTGGACCCATGGCCCTATCAGAAAGTTGCTATCAGAAACAATGACCGACTGTTTTGGAAGTAATATGGTCTGTGTTTACATTAGCAAGCTAATTTAAAACAGTTCTGTGTGACACAAAAAAAAGGGGGAAATCGTGTTGGTGAACACGAATCAATAGATTACATTTCGTGACTATAACATGAAATGCCGTGGGACTGGGTTGGACAGACTGGTTAAGTTGTGTTTGTGCTAGCTTGGTGCAGGGGATAGACATGTGATGTTAGTTTCGGCAACAACAACAAAAAATGATCTGACTGAATAATTTCACAGTTGTCTTGTGTACATATTGTGTGTTCTTAGCTTTCTATGCTAACGCTAACAGTATCACCATAGTTCTGACTGAGTTGAGGGCTAGCCTCTACTGGAGAGAGTATGTGTACAAAAGCAGGAAATAAAAAAAGGAACTCACCTTGTGGTAAACCCACAAGAAAAAAAGCATTTGAGCTCCATACTGTTTCAGAAAAATTCTTGATGTTGTTTGGAACATGATATGGCTTTTAATCACGGCAGCATTTAGCTTTATCTCTGGTAGAAATCTGAGCAGGCATTAGCTCCCCCTCCTCTTTTTTTTTTTTTTCAAGCTAAGGTCCCCGAACCTGCATTTCTCTAATGGCGCATTTCCACTACAGCGCGGTTTAAGCGTGCCGTGCCGTGCCCGGCCCGTTTTTGGTTGCGTTTCCACTAGGTTTAGTTCCGGCTAGCGCAGGGGTCTGCAACCTTGTTGACCAAAAGAGCCATTTTGCTCCTTTTTCCAAAACATTTTTTTGTCTGGAGCCGCAAAACATATTTCATAGTTTTTTATTGTTATATCAGACAAAAACTACCGTTTTTTTGCATTTATTAGGCTATTTATTACATGATATAAAACTGTTAACCTCTAATAAGAAACAAAGAACTCTTATAAGGAGAATAAAAAATAATACACAGGCCTACTTTAAAATAAATTAAACACAGCACTTGTGGAGTCCTCTGCACATTTGAAGGAAAAAAAATATTATTAAAATGAGCCCACTTTGAAATAAATACAACATATAGCTGCACCCTAAAAAGAGTTAAAGGTAGGTAGGTAAGAATGGAGAAACCAGCTCGAGTGCGCTAGAATTTGAAAGTACACAACCGGAAAACATCTGCCTCTTCCTTCAGACTTTCTTACAGAGTCCCTCCTCCAACACACACGAACGCGCACATGACCAATGAGGGCACGAGATAAGTTTGTGCACAGATGGAAGGCTGACAGGCAGGTAGGCCATTCAGTTACTTTAGCCGGGCCGGCTCAGATGATTGGTCGTGCTTTTTACAGCGCGACGGCTTCCAGAGATTAGTTTTTGTATGTATTTATTGTCAAAGCATTTAATATATTCATTGCTATCGGGACGTTAAGAGCATTCCATGGAATATAACAAAAAGTGTTTTCTGAAATAAATGACATACCCCATTGAATTATGACTGAAGATCGTCAGTTGTCTTCCTCTCCCTTGTTGTTCCTCGATACGTAAAGGCTGCACCACCGTTGACAACTTCTCTCTACATATCAAACATACCGGTAAACCAGCATCGTTTGCTGTGAAAGCATATAACTCTGTCCACACAGAATTAAATCCTGTGTTCCTCCGGTACTTTTCTTTGATTTATCCATAGTTCGCTCATCGAGCCGGGGGTCAGGTTATTCGCCTCCAAGAAAAGGCGCTCGCACGGGACCGTAGCAGGATGTGACGCATATTTTAGTTGACCTAATAAAACCGTTTTGTTTTTTATTTATGTGTCACTGTATCACCTCAAAATACAAGATACGAAACATTTTCAACCATGCAACAAAATATAAATAGTCCTACAAATACTTTTATTTTATTCCCTTCTTATTTTTGTCTAAGCTCAAGGGAGCCAGAGCAGAGGGCGTAAAGGGCCGCATGCGGCCCGTGGGCCGCGGGTTGCCGACCCCTGGGCTAGCGGTTACTTTTTCACAGTTTTGTGGCTCTCCAAAATCGAGGTTCTTTCCGGGCCAACAACCGGCTGAGTATGCTAAACTAGTGAGAGAATCGCTGGCAACTACAACAAAATGAACATATTTTACCGTGATTTAATTGTATACACGTTTCAAAATAATGCCGAAATAACAACAACCAGTTAGTAAAAACCATGAATTAATGCTTTGACAAGTCTGCAGACAGACGGCAGGCGAAAAACTTTTTAAATGCGTGTTTTCTGAATGGAGATCGGCTAAGCTAACGCAGTATATGCTCCGACCGTCCACACTCACAACAACGGCCTATACAGACATAAATAAACCAGCGACTGCATTCGCCATGACACAGGCAGTCTGTGGTTTGTACTTGTTTAACTTGTGTCTACTTTCTGAACAGATATGAGGAGCTGTGAGCTCTGAGTGCTAACAGCTAACGGCTGATGTTGGTTTTCTGTTTCGCATTGAAGATGACGTCACGGCTCCACATACACTGCGTTACTATAGTTACTACCCCAGTTCCTGTAATGGAAACGCAGCATAAAGTGAACCTGGCCTACCAAGGCCTAACTATACCGTACTAAGCCGTGCAAGGCCCGGCAGTGGAAATGCGCCGTAACAGGGCTGGAATAGAGGGATATGAGGGATTTCTAAAATGCATGATCTGTTTGGTATCAAACATATCATAGACATGTTTTTTATATATTTTTATATCTGAGACAAATAATATATGCCTAAAAATAGCATAATAGGAGACCTTTAAAGGTTATTTTGAATTGTTATACTGTAGTTTACTGTATAGTTATAACTGCATACATTCATAAACAAAATTAATATAAGTTTGCTACAGCAATTAAAAACGTTTGGCTCAAAAAGATTGTTAATCTTGCATTTTAATAAGAAATCCTGCCACATATCAATTTAGCTGTGATACTGTAATTATAGCTGAATTTAGTCCAAATCACCCACACCTACCTCAGAACCAAGGATTAGTAGAAAAGGATGCCAAAGAAGTTAAACATAAAAGTGCACCACAATTGTATCTGCAAGGCTTTTACCAAACACATGCCATGCTAATGTGCGCCTTATGGTTCGCTTTAGTGCCCAAGGTTGTGCTTCAGATTAAAAAATGTATTTGATGTATGTGTGCTTGTCTGCAAGTGTGTGTGCGTGAGCATGCGTCTACAGTCTCTGTCTCCTTCCTTGTGTCTGTCTGCTTCCTAGTGTTTGGAGTAGGCTCGGTGGGACTGTGTGTAGAGCCTCATTAGTGGCTAAGGTTTGGCTGGCCGTTGCTGCTGGAGACTTACTCGGGGGCACAAAGTCATATGTTACTCTATTGCTGGCCCATCTGCCACGTTGGCTCTATTGAGAATCTAACTTTTGTTTCTGTGCATGTGCATTTCTGTTAGCAGTGGTTGAAGGTTACTCAGTACATTTAAATGTATCTACCTATAGTTATGATGTACTTATTGTACGACCTTGAGCACCAAAGCAAAATAATATGTTATTATTTAAGTCAATAGAGTAGTGCAGTGATGATGTATTTTTGTAGGCCGACCCGGAAGTAAGCTGCGCAAGGGTTCCCTCGACAAAAAAGCAACGGGATTTCTCCATAGGATTTTGGAATATTGTAAAAAATGAGATCTGTGGAAAAGAAACCTGTTTGATAAATGCACGTTTTGTTCAGCTGGATAATCTCCACATGTCCTACTTTGATGATTTTCTAATCATATATCTAATCGCCAGAAGCAAAATGCTAACGTTATGCTATAAACGAACTATAGCCGGGTACAGCAAGGCTGTACAACTTCAACGTCACGCCAACTTAAGATCGATATTAAAAGATACAGATTCTAAATTGTACAAGTTGAAGCCTTTGTTTTAACAGTTTGCAAGAGCGCAGGTACTTGCTTTCAAGCAGAAAAGGGGCAAACAAACTTAGCGGGAGTGTTTACGTGTTCCGCGTAATGACGTACAACGTCCTCGACAACCTCTGTCCTATTCAGCCACTTGTTAACAACCATCGTTTTTTTCAGACACGTAAACTCTTCAAAAATCACCAGTGGGGCCACTGCTGATGTATTTAATGTCGTAGAAAAAAAATGTGATCTGTCTCTTACATTTGTGTCAACCACAGACCTTATTTAGAGCTATTTTCCAAAAACTAGTTAAAAAAAAACATTGACTCTGAGACGAGGGAACCGGAAGTGGTACAAATGCTAACTCACTTCCGGGTTTTAGGACTCGTTCCTGCACCACTCTATAACCTTCATCCAGTTCACAGTTTAATAACCAGCTACACAGTATTTAAAGCAGGTCAAATTGGCTCCACCTAGACCAACTTGTTTAACAACTAATGGATGGCAAGATTCAAAAATAAAAATAGACATGGATAGGCATAATAACCTCTATAACAACTGGCTTACTGCATAGTGTCCCTGGTTGTGTTCAACAGCTCTAAACAACCTAAGTTGTGTAATGTGTTGTGTTTGTGATAAAACGTGTTTAAAGCCTTAGCTTTAATAGCTCCGCTTAGCAGGAAAAAGGTTAATTATCACATCCTGTTACAGACAGACAGGACACCTCATCCTGTCAATCACACACACACCCACACACACTCTGAACCACACAAACAAGCCGACCAATGAACAAACTGTGTGTGTATCTGTCATATAAAGATGTAATCTAGCATCTGTTCGTCCTCATTTGCCTCATCACTCGGTTGGGGCCATCATTCATTTTTTCTCATATCACTTCCTCCTACCTCCCTCCCTCCTCCTCTGCCACCACACATATTCACAATATGACAGGACGGAGTCCTCTTAGATCACGTATCTTTTCTTTGATAAAATGTGTGGATTACGAAGGTTTATCACATTGAAAAATGGGCCGCAATTGAAAAATGAAACGACAGACACGTGGACAGAGGTGTTCAGTGGGTATGAAGCAGTAAACCACAGAACATGATTGTTGTTGTGCTCCTACAATTGAGAGCTGGGACAAAAACTGACAACTCAAAAGCAACCATTAAGAAGTAGTGGGATTTATTTTTCTTTAAAAATGAACAGCTCCACTTTAGATCACAAATCTTCCAACAATATCTCTGCACTTTCTCATGTCATCCACTCGACATTTCTATCTACTTTATCTTTCTCCTCAAACACTCCCATCTTCTTCTTCCACTCCAACACTTCTCAGTGTCTCTTTTTTCCCTTACCCTCCTTTTTTGCACACATTCACCTCCTCCCTCTCTCTCCATCCTCAATTCATTGCAAGTCTAGACAGCTTCAGGAGCAGGTGCTGATGCTGGGAGAGGTGGGGAAAATGGGGTGAGAAGGAGGGAGGAAAGGAGCCAAGGGGATAAGGAAGACTAAGAGAGAACCGAGAGAGATTAATAGATCAAGCGGGGAGGCATATGATGAAAGTTTAGAAGAGTATGGAGAGGAAAGGAAAGGAAATGAAAAGAAAGGAGAGGGATGGGTCAGGTTGAGGTAGGATTGGAGAAGAGAGAAGGGAGGGGGGGATATATGGGAAAGAGGAGATCTGAGTAAATCAGGTAGGTGCTCTGCTGAGGGGAGAGATTCAGAAGAGGCTATTTTAATGCAGGGTAGAAATCAGGTGCTGGAGGTGGGGAGAGAATAAGAAAGGGGAGGTGATGGGAGTTTTAGAGCAAAGGAGCGAAGGAGGTAAAGAGAAAAAAGACGGAAGAAGGGAGGGGAAGTAAAGATGCAGGGGGGGAGAAAAGGGGGAAAAGCTTCAAGAAAATGTGGGGGCTAAGTGAGAAAGAGAAGGAAGCAGAAGGATGGATAGATGTATGGACAGAGCATGTTTAGGAGAGAGGATAGGAACAGTGTTGTTGGGCTTTTACGGGAGGACGCCCGGCTGCAAGGAAGTGAGATGGGTAATAAGGCCATAGCTCATTCCTGTGAAGCAGCCTCTATCCTATTAGTGACTACCTCTCACTGGATGACTTATATGCACCTGATTTTTCAGCAGCAGGATTACGGCAGATGCTTGGGAAGAAACAAACACACTTGCACATTCATACAGACACCGGGCCGATGATAGCAGAGCTCTGCTCCTGTTTGCTCATGTGAACAGAGAATGGCATCAGTGACAGAGCAACCAACAGCTTACAGCAAATTGTCAGATAAAAGAAGATACTAAGTGTTTACGTCAATTAAGTAGTCACAGTACTGCTAATTACTCAACCGCAAAAGCAATTGGTTGCACGTTACATTACATTTCTTACTTAGCCTAGCTCCCTCAAAGATGCCTGTAAAGAATGTTTAAAGCATCCATAGGAAAACATCACATCTGTATTTAATATGTACTGACCAACACCTAGCTCAGGGGTCTGCAACCTTTTTGACTAAAAGAGCCATTTTGCCACCTTTTCCACCAATGTTTTTAGTTTTTAATTTGATAGCTTGATAGCTTATAAAGTTGTATTGTTATATCATAGACAAAAACTACAGTTTTTTTAGTTTACTGTACCTCTAATAATAAACAAATAACTCTTATAAGGAGAATACAAAAAAAATACACAGGCCTACTTTAAAATAAATTAAACACAGCACTTGGGGAGTCTTCTGCACATTTGAAGAAAAATAAATCAATTAAAATGGGCCCACTTTGAATTGAATAAAACATATAGCGGTACCCTAAAAAGAGTGAACTGATTGAATAATGACTAAAGATCGTCAGCTGTCTTCCTCTTCGGTGTTTTTCCTCCAATACGTAAAGGCTGCAGCGCCTTTGACAACTTCTCTCCACATATCAAACATACCGGTAAGCCAGCATCGTTTGCTGTGAAAGCAGATAACTCTGTCCACGCAGAATTAAATCCTCTGTGTTCCTCCGATACTTTTATTTTCTTTGATTTATCCATCGAGCCAGGGGTCAGGTTATTCGCCTGCAAGAAAAAGCGCTGGTGCGGGACCGTAGCAGGATATGACGCATATGTTAGTTGACCTAATTAAAACCGTTTTGTTTTTTATTTATGTGTCACAGTATCACCTCAAAATACAAGATAAGAAACATTTTCAACCGTGCAACAAGATATAAATAGTCCTACAAATATATATATTTTGTATTTCCTTAATCTAAGCTCAAGGGAGCCAGAGCAGAGGGCTTAAAGAGCTGCATGCGGCTCGGGAGCCGCGGGTTGCCGACCCCTGACCTAGCTCAATGTTAGCCCTCAACTCAGTCAGAACTATGGCGATACTCTTAGCGTTAGCATAGAAATCTAAGAACACACAATATAAGCCTTATCAGCCATAACTATCAACAGAATAGCGTTGCCAGGCAACAGCTTGGGTTCATGTTCATTTACAAACTCTTCAACTAGAACCCATTTAAAAACATTTTAGAAGGCCTCACTAAATACTTTAATGTAAATTTAAATGTGAAGGAATATGTGTATAACAAAATACATCCGTCATAAACAATACCGGAAACAGACGTATTGCCTATATATGGGACATTTGGAGCGTCATTACGATACACCCACTGAACTGATTACCCAAGATCCTCAGCTATGGTTGAAGCTCGGTGATTGGATGTTTTAGCCGCAATGCACGTTAGGATATGGTGTTTATGCAATATGAAATCCGAAAAACATTTAAAAAAATAAAATAATACTTTATACTTTCTCTTTGAAAGTCATCACATAACGGCATTGTAATACACGGGTTGGCTGCATTAAATATTACACATTTGCCGTAGTTCTCTATTTATAGAGCCCTGATTAGAAGACGTTTGGACAAACTGGAAGAACTGCCACCGAAACTGAATATGTGACATGAATCATAAATATATCAGCAATTAAACAACATATTCAATTTCTCTTCACAATACGTCTCCTTGCAGTATCAATAGTAATTCGGCTGACTATATTTGATCCAATTGGAAGATAGGCTATATTTACACCATAACGTTGCACAGCTGATAGACAGGGACTTGTAGTTTTTAAAGATATTACTGATTTTCTTTGAATATAAATACTGAGTTGAGAGAATAGTCAGGGGTTTTGGGTGATGGAAGACACATCTTTGGAATCAGAATTTCAATAGCTTACCATTAAATGACGGATATACCTTTCTGTCTGCAAATCAGATATTAACGTGTTGAAGTAAAACATGTGAAATAATAGCAATATCCTGTAAAAGTATGTACAAACATGAATAAAACTACACATCTTCAGATGTTATACATACGTGTCCTACACTAATAATAAAAAGTTATTATGGCATTGTATGCTGTGTGTATTTATTTCACAAAAAAGTTAATAGTAATATTATGTTTGATATTATGTGTTATTAACTAGACCACTGGGTCATGTTAAGACCAGCTTTTCTGTCGGTTTGGTGTAACAAATATCAAAAACATATGTGTAGATAACAAAATACATCTGTCATAAACTAAACTGGAAACTTATACTGGAAAGTATAATTTATTGTGTTAACACTTTAAACTTGACAATTTTTTTAACCCGTGTGTTTTTAACCCGCTGGTGGTTAAAGCACGTTATTGAATTTTGTTGAATATGTTACAGTATATTTGATTAAAAAAATATTAAGAGTTCATACACAATAGGGGGAAAGTAGAAGGTCAATGATAGAAATATAGAATAGAAAAAATCAAGAAGATACTGTAAGTCTTTGGGTTTGTAAAGCAAGGTGGATGTTGTAGTCCCAAACGATAGCTGAGGATTATGGGTAGTGTAGTGTCTTGGGCCATCCTAAACTCCGAAAAAACTATTTGTTTCTCCGAATCGAAGGGGAAAAACACAAAAGCATTGTACACAATTGAAACCAATCAATGTTGTGTAATTAACAAGGATAATCTGGTGTTTTTAATTGATGAGTACTGCAGATATCACTGTAAAATAATTTGACAGTGAGGGGAATACTTCCGGTTTTACTATGAAAACTTCGAGACCGGAAATACTGTTTTCACCCCAAGCTGTTGCCTGGCAACGCAATTCTGTTGATAGTTATGGCTGATAAGGCTTATCACTTATTGGCTTATTACTTATTACTGTTTTTATATTTTAAACCCCAAACCGATGGAAAAACCCCACAGCAACGAAAAGACATTCATAACATGACCCCGCGCCCTAGTTTAGACAAAATAATTTCATACATAATATTATTAATGACTTTATTTTGAAATTCAGTTCCTGACGGACGGCAAAAAAGCCAGAGATTATAGAATTAAACAAATATATAAAAACAAGGATTAATTGTGTGTTATTGTTGAGTAAATAACAGTCTATTATTTATAAAAGAATAACAAATAAGAAGGAAAAAAAGATTTAAAAATACATATTTCAGTATTCTGAGCCCCATTTATTTTCCTCACGGACGGCAAAAAAAGTCCGACATTATAACATTTAAAATAAAAACAATAATCGTGGCTTGATATTGAGTAAGAACATGTTTTTATGAACCCCACAGCTTCCGGTCTTCCAAGACCCGACCGGACAAAAAGACGTGGTGCAGGCACGAAACATACTACCAATGAAATATTTAAAAAAATACATTGCTTTTAATAGTTCTGTGTGACACGAAAAAAAAAGGGGGAAATTATGTTGGTGAGCACGAATTAATAGATACATGTCGTGACTATAACACGAAATGCCGTGAGACTGGGTTGGTCTGTCAGCTGAACACAGAGAGCGTACACTGATGTAAGCCTGCCGCTAATAGCAAAAAAGCTAACGGAGCATTACTGTGATTAGTACAGTTACTGTTTTGTATTTACTGAATCCCTTACAACAACAAAACAAGTTTAGTTTTTGGTAGCAAGAAATGTATCACACACTGTCCAACATTCGTGCAGAAATAGTTGAGGGAAAGGCAACAACAACCATACCAGCATGTGAACCAGAGACCATGATTTAATATACATTATAAGCTCACTCTGCCGGTTCAAGATGAGATTTATATTCACCAGCACCTCTGGAAAAACTCCAAGCATGGAAACAGATCATCTTCTGTTCAGCTAACAACCTTGTTCACTTAAAATGGGTGTCTGAGTGCTGTATAATCAGTTGCTCCAGGGAATTTTTGTAATTGCAAGATATTTAACAAAATCCCCTTCTTTCTTCCAAGGGTTTGACATTTGAACCAGTCCCCTCTCTTGTACCTTATAAACACTCCTAACTCCTTTTAATTATTCTAAAATGGTGCCATTGTGTCAGAACAATCAAACCAAAGAGGTCTGTTGAACATTTAAAAATAATTAGCATTTGAACAGAAATGGGGAAAAAGAGCAGTCCCATTGAACAGTTCCGCAGAAAAGCAACCAGGAAAAAGAGACAGCAGAGACAGAGAGGATTGGTACTTTACAACAAAAAAATAATAGTAATTGCCTTGATACCACACACACACACACACACACACACACACACACACACACACACACACACACACACACACACACACACACACACACACACACACACACACACACACACCACACACACACACACACACACACACACACACAGACACAGACTGTTAAAACATATTTTCAATCCCATTGTGTCCTTTAAAGTAAAAGTTCATTTGTGTTGTTATAATTTACCATCTCCATGGTGACATTTTCTCCCGAGAATGAAGGGTGACCCCTTCAAACTCCTCACCCGCTGGAGTCCAACAAACCCAAGGAATAATGGTTCAGAGAAAGGGGATATAAGAATCTTTTCCAATCATTTTCTGCCATTTTAATTACATTTATGCATATTCTTTCCCTGTGAAGAATTTGGGGCAGCGGCTGCAGAGAGAGGGGGAAGATAAAAAAAGAGAGAGAAAATGGGTCACTTTGGCACAGGGACTGAGAGGCTTCATTTGGAAACCCGTTGCTGTCGTTCTGTGGCCGATTCTAATTCTGCTCCAGCATTCCCATGGTGCACTCGTGGGATTCCAATATCAGCGTGACACCTGTGACCTCGTCAAAAGCAAGAAATAAGCAGGTGTCAGGTCATGCTGGCCTCACCCGCCGCCACCTCTGTGACAGTCAACCACCTTTCTCTATTTATTCTGCCTATATTAACATTCGCCTTCAGAGAAAAATGTCAGGTATTTCTAATTCAGAACTGTGCATGTTCTTAGTGAGAAAAGCTGAACACATTATCTTTGCCATTGAGAGAATAAGGATGTTAGCACTGAGAGAATTTGATGTTAACTGTGCAAGGAAATTAGATGACTTTGTAATTTTGCCTTTAAAAGATGATAGTTAAGCAGATAGAAGAACAACACTCTCAGTGTCTCCACTTTAGAATCTTTCTCCCTCTTATATCTCATTTACCCTTTCTCATTTGCTATAATTCTCCTTATCTTCCTCTCTCTTCCTCACACCCAAACACGTTCATCTTCCCTCCCCTCTGTGTTGAAGACACTTTATTTCACTTTTTCCCTCTCTCCGTCATCTGTTCTCTTAGCCTGGAGCACAGTAGCGTCTAATATGTCTTAAAAGTAGGACAGCACTGAGTAATTTGTTGCACCTACCAAATGATAATTCAGAATTGTCTCCATATATCCATGACTGCGGGGCCACCCCAAGCACACAATAGCATCTGCTTCTCAAGAGAACAGTCATCGTGATTTCCTCGCAATAGTACTGTTAAATGGAATTTGAATAAATAGGATTATATCACAAAGACATGACACCGTTTCACAGCGGGGTGCTTGTGTCCTTTGTGTAAGTGGCATCATTACACTTAGAATTTGCTGTGTTGTATATTGCTTACAGCCACACTCTGCTGCAGCTTTTTCTTCCTTCCAGTAAGCATGAAGAGAAAACTTCCTTACATTTCAACCCTTTCCACTGTGCTGTTTCGGAGCGGTATAGGCAGCAGGAATTGGTTTGGCAGAGAGGAACACTTCATGGCATCCATGCAATCGTTAAAGTGATTTACTGAAAGACCTTGAAACTTCAGGGACATTCTAACAATTGTACACATGAAGGTCATTTTACTAGCCTTAAGTACTACTTAGCCTGAAACATTGTTGTGTAATGTCTTCTATGGGGTTGAAACTTCTCAGTGAAAAAAACCATAGTGATGTCGTCAGTGTTATCTTGGCTTGCACTGGGAGACTAGAAAGTTTGTAAGTTTGGATGCCTCGGGACGTAGAGTTTAAAGGACGTAGGCGTTTGTCAGGCATGGAGCATGGATGCTGTCTATGCATCGTCGGGATTGTCTGACAGAGCCTGACCCATACTAGAGACTACAAGTCATGATGTCTCCCCCACTTTTGTCTCAAACAAGTTGCCAACTTGCGATGCTAAATCAGTGAACTGCTTGTAATGTTGTTCTAGAATTTAAAACATGGGCATTTAAAGCTGCAGTTATTATTATTTTTGCCTGCGTGAGGACAAACACAAAATGTACGTTATCACCTAACAAAGATGATTTAGTGGATTTTCAGAACACACAGGATGTTTTGCTTTACCCTTGTATTTATGTTATTACCATCTCTAATGCCATTGTGTGCAGGGCTCGTAGTGTGCAGTGAGTTTTCTTGACAAATCTGAAAACTGCTGTCTGATGCTGCTGGACACACAACTCATAACTAACGTCTAAACTTGAATTCAGCATACATTATAATCAACATTAAAGGTGGGGTAGGTAAGTTTGAGAAACCGGCTTGAGATACACTTTTTGTTATATTCCATGGAGTGCTCTTAACATCCCGATAGCAATGAATATCTTAAGTGCTTTGACAAAAAATCCATACAAAAACGTCATCTGTGGAAGCCGTAGCGCTGTAAAAAGCACGACCAATCATCTGAGCCGGCCCGGCTAAAGTAACTGGATGGCCTTCCTGCCTGTCAGCCTTCCATCTGTGCACAAACTTATCTCGTGCCCTCATTGGTCATGTGCGCGTTCGTGTGTGTTGGAGGAGGGGCTCTGTAAGGAAGTGGCATATTTGTTCCGGCTGTGTATTTTCAAATTCTAGCCACTCGAGCTGGTTTCTCCAAAATGACCTACCCCACCTTTAAGTTGTGCATTTCTGACAATGAATATCTAATTGTTCTTTTTCCCATGTGTGCTTTGAATAAATGTCTGCTGGAGAATGCCAATAAAGGCATAAGATTTCAGTCAAACCTTTAACTCTAGAAAAGTTGGGCTGCATTTGTTGAATCAAGACATGAATGCACACTAGAGCATTGTAATCTGACTTGATTAAAAAATGCCAGACGAAGCTGTACTTATCCTGCATTAGGTTTTAAGAGGAGCTAATTTGTATGTAGTTTAGGATTAAAGTGTGTTATGGAAATCTGAGACCCAACACTGTGGAGAGTACAAGTCAGAGTGATCAAAACAAATAAATGGTGAATCAGACAGAGTTGTCTTTCTGGTTATTTATTTGAAGCTTCAAATACATAAGATACAATAAAATAGACACAGGTCTCACAGAGTATAGAATAGTCTGCGTGAGTGTGCGCAGATATAATAGGAAAGCAAAGCTTATATACAAGAAAGGGTGAGAAGTTCAGAAATCTGTCTTCACACGGTCACATTGTTATTAGACACCTGTCCTTGAGCTGTAGTATAACGGTTCTCAGGAAAGGCAAGTTCTTGTGTGACTTTGTGTGAGTCTCAACCCAGTAGCCAAATCAGCTGTGTGGCCTTGAAGTGCTTGGGAATAAACCCACAGTAGAGTAGATAGAAGAAAACAGCACATCTCAGGAAATGAGAAGCATTTGGTTTAAACATATAAGGATATAATAAAAATGTCCACTACAAGTGTGATATCTCTACAATGCGTCTCTTCTCTGTCTCCAAGTTATCTTGTTATTACACATACCGTACAGGTTGGTGGATGAGCACTTAGAGACCAAACATATAATAATCCTATTTCTATTTTATGAGGCTCAAGTGCAGCAGGTGCTTTTTAAGCTAAGTAAAATTAGGCAGACATTTCTGCATCATGTATCTTCCAGAAATTCTTCATCCTTTTGCGGGTTGCCTATCCTTCTCTGTAAACTCTTAAACGTCAGACACACACACACATACAAGTTGTAAACAAGTTCAAGTTGTTTACGCAAAATTGTGTCATGTCGCTCTGAGGGTCTCTGCTGCCAACTTGACCTGCAATAACCTCCTTAACATTTGGAGAAGACTTTGATCGGTGCTTCATACACACCTCAAAAGAGTAAACATGTTTACAAAGTTACATTTTGCATATATTTTCTCTAGAAAATCTAACTAATATGAGAAAAATGATTCTGAAACACATGTGATGGTGCAGTTTGAGGAGGGTTGTGTCTAGCGATAACATTTGTAGGTAATAATGTCAGTGTTATGCATTGCCCAGCTATGACACTACAGTAGGGCTCATGAGATGGACCTCCGATGCCCACTCTACTGCCCTGCTTACACACTTGCCTTGATGTTGAGTCCACTTGACAGGAACCTAAGAAGAGTGTTTCACACATGCTGAGTGAAGCTTAACCAAAGTAAACCACCGAGCTGCCCTGGTTAGGGTTGGACATCAACAAATTATCTGGGCCATTGCTGTGCAGATAAATGCAGAAATAGTTTGGTTTATGGAGAGAAAAGGGGATGTGAAAGCACTTTAGTGGCCTAAATAATATGCTGCTTTCCCCTGAATCATTTTCGCCACTGGCAAAAACCTTTAAGGTGATGTCCAGACGGAGCAGCTGGAGTTGAATTCCCTTCAAATTACTCAACATTTGACTCTCACGGAATAGTCATTTCAGCTATCAACATGAAAAGGATTCAAAGGCTGCGCTGAAGGGCTCCCATGGGAGTCCTCACAGAGATTCAAAGCCGCTAAAAGGGCTTGCAGAAAGACTCCCACCATGGGTGCCACTTTACCACACATTCAGGGAAGACTGCAGTAATGCCGTGTCCACCGAAAATAGGACAAACATAACTTGTCCTAGCTTATTGTGCAAGACCTGTAAGCTGAAATTGCTTGCACCAACATGAGCTTTCCAAATGATCTAGTTTCCAAACTCTTCCTCTGCCGAGGCTTTAATTACTTCTGCTGGGCCAGCGCAGGTGAAGCACATTCTCACTAACAAGGTGGTTTCCAACGAGGGAGCACTGAAACCCAACAGGAAAACAACATGATGGAGAGAAAAACTGGCGCCCACAATAGAGAGTAACTGATGCTTATAATAACCCCCCACCCAACTGATTTCACCAGCCATTGTCAGATTGTTACAGACGAAACATGGTGCAAGTGGAGAGGAATCCATGGAATGTGACATCCACTGAAAATAAAGTGTGCTCTAGTTTTCACACATAGTGCACACACATATGCCACGGTGTGCATATGTGCATGCCTGGGTAGCACTAAAATATGTCTGATGTTAGGAACACAAAGTCTTCAAATGGCTTCTCATTATGTGAGATTATGTCAGATGAAAGCCATTAGGACCTGAACACATGTTAAGATGTCAAGGGTCATACCAGCAATTACAAATAAATAAGTTATCATTTGTAATTAAAGAACTCATGATCTTCACATCATCAGATGCTGCAGTTAATGTATTCTGCCATCATCTGATCGTGTCTGCCCTTATTCAGTAAGTCGGTCAGCAGCACAAACACAGGAGTGGTTTAACAGCACAGACTAGTGGTGACTCTTTGTTATGGCTTCTCTCTCTACAATCACAACATTCTATTGTTAACATCTCAGTCCATTTCTCTGAAAAATATCATGCTTGCAACTTGTTTGATCCAAAGTGTGTTACACTGTAACTCAGGCCTAACAAACAAGAATCAAGGATAGGATTTTACATTTACAAACATTTATAAACCGTATACTGCGGTGGCTATTTTAAAGCACTACTTTAGAAAGTTATTTGTCCAATGCCTCAAAGTTAAACAGGGGATGGATTTCATTACAAAAATAACTGCAAGTGCACATGATCCTTTGAGACTCATCCACCAGCTAAATTCTATTTTGCTCTGACTTAGTGCACGCTGCTGCACATAGATGGCAAAAGAATTCTGGTTGACAGCTCTGGGTCATTGCAGTCACAAATCATGGAATTTGTGTGTGTGTGTGTGTATGTGTGTGTGTGTGTGTGTGTGTGTGTGTGTGTGTGTGTGTGTGTGTGTGTATAGGTTCTCTTTGCTTACGTTTCACACACCTCTGTGCTAGTATTTACACATGTGTCCTAATGCAACCTCCTTGATCTGTGGGAGTGTGTACTTTTCATACTGAGGTGTTGAATGTTTTTTTCCTACTCCGACTTTTCAGCCCCTCACAACACGTATGGCTTGCTGGTATAAAAACCTTTAAAGACCCCAATATAGAAGTTGAGCTGGGGCTGTCTTTTTGACCAATCGTGCTTTTTGGAACAATAACCGCCCATTAATTGTGTTTATGTCATAGCGATAAGTTTGACATTTCTAGTTATTGCACAGACACACTGATGCACAGGCAAATTCAAACAGAAGACAAAGGGAACTTAGTTGAAACCCAGGGTCGGCTTTAAGAGTATTAAGTTCTGAAAGGCTAAGGCTCTGCTCCTAATCCGTTTCCCACTTTTCCTCTTCTCTTCCCCATCCCTGTTTGCGCTCTCTGTATCCCTCCTTCTTTCTTTCAGGAGAATTCTGGGGAGATTTCTTACTCTTTCAATCCCCAAGTATGGAGCAGCACAGTGGACCTGTGCACTAAAACAGGTACGTACTGAAAATCACAATGACCTTCAAACAAACACATGTGCACACATACATCTTCTTTCCCCCCTGCTGTCAAAAGCACATTTGTTCTGGGCCACAATGGTGTATGATGTATGTAGTTAAAAGGCTGTGCCATGTCCACTGAGTAAGAGAGAGGGTGGAATCCTGCTTCTGAGAAAGAGAGTGAAGAAAGCACACAGAAAGACTTTTCCTGAGGGACGGAAAGAACTTAAGAGACTGTCGAGAGGATGGAAGTTTAACCAAAAATCACCTCCCCACAAGAGTGGCAAATATGCAGTGGATAGACTTGAGGAGGGACATGCAAAGAGACAGACCGGCAGACAGGACAAGACAGAGCGACGATCCCCAGCTGTTTTTAAAACCCTGCCTCTGATACATTATTGAATATGCAGCTCTCCAACGCATCGCTGAGCTTTCCTCTCATGTTAGTTCACATAGCGTCACCATTCTAAATATAAAGAATTCGCTCAACCCTCTTCGGTTTGTTAAAAGATGCAGGGGCTGCACGTTGGCTGTGTATTGCACCGAGTGGCACTTTCCTTTTCTGAAGCTGGCTGGAGTTTTGTGATGAGTTTGTGTGACTCATTTTTGTAGCAAGCCTTTGCAGACTTAAAAGAAATTTAAAAAAATAGATTTCATCAACATCTTTGAAAGTATTCTTAGATGATGCACAGAGTATACTGAGGCAAATGGAGTGCTTCACTGGGAGTTGCATGTACTGTACACTGAAGGAAGTGAGATGTTGTCGAGGGGATTGATTTTAAATCAGACAGCATGTGGAACACTGCAGATTTACGACGATTGAGTGCAGCAATATCTTTATTTGAATAACTCAAATATATCACATTTCATACCTCTTGTCCTCTCCATTTAAAAAGTTGGATTTGGATGGATTTTCTAAGGTCACTGTCCTAAGACTTTTGAAGGTGGAGTACCAGGTCTAACCTACAGGTGGCAGCAGAGCAACATGCCCAGCAGGCATGTTTCTAAAGCAGACTTTACTGGCCCATTTTACCAGCAATGTAGGTCTCCCTTCATTTATCTGTCATCAATGGCAGGTTGTCAAGCAAATGGTTCTTCCTGGCTATGATAAACTATGGAAAAATCAATATGGTATATTTTTGTTGATAGATCAAGAACTTACATGAAAAATGGTGTCCTTTCCTTTTTCAGCTCCCACTTTCAAACTTCATGTTCCAGGATGAACCATGAGCAAAGGTAAGAAACTCGTCTTCAACTTTTACCTAAGCGATAAGTCAAATGTAACCTTAAATATATGCCTGTTTGAGTTTCACTGGACACATGAGTGTGTAAAGATTCAGGTCTTACTCTATTTGTGAGGACGCGTGGACATATGGGCCCAAGTGCTGCTGCATGTATAAGCAGTTGTATGAATGTTTGAAGGTGTGAGTGTTTTCGGACAGATGTTGTAACAACATGATTAGCCCTCTGGCTGCCAGTAGCTCTGTGTGAGGTTGCTATAGTGACTGTGGGCTGAATGTTGGGGAGGCCAGAGTGGAATATGAGGGTGCCGAAGATGAGGAGAGGGGGTGGAATAGCAAATGAAGTGTCTGGTGCCTCCGGCCTGTGTGTGACTGCATGTTTTTATTTCCGTGTTCAGGAGTGGGTGCATTCATGAGATGTTTATGCATGCCTGTTTGTGTATTTCTACAAAGAGCACAGCATTGAAGAGACTCTCGTCTGTGTAATTGAGAATTTGATTAAGATAACTCGCTCACAGATTTATAATCATACACATACAAAAACGTGTTCGGTCTGCGTCGGAGCCACAGAGACAGGGATGGCTGGAGCATAGGTTGAGGGTAACCTGCTCTGCTTCACAGACCAGCACCACGAGTTGAGCACTTTGTGTCACGTATCACTTAACCCTTAAAGGCCGAGCGTGCCGCCCGCGGCTTCATAGAGGTAGCGTTCTAAAATGCTTAATAACTTTGTAACCGCTAATCCTATCCATCTGATTTAAAAAGTGAGGTAAAGCGGCTATTCTAGGCTTTTTGCTGGTATCACTATGTCCTTTTCCGGGATTCAGAGGCTCCGACGTGATCGGGGCAACGTTATCACATTTTACAGCCTTGATTCGTCAAGGAGACCCACGCGGCCCCTCTGTCTGAGCCAAACAGCAAAGGTTTTAGACTAAGTCCCACCCCCCTGTGTCCGGATAGGTTTAAAATGTAAAGGTATGCTACCATCTTCTCGACCAATCAACATAGGTTGCTGTGTATGTTTTTGGCGGCGGGAGATAAACAAAGAGAAACAGAGAGACGAGAGAGTAATACTAAAGAAGAGTAATTCTGCCAGCGTAAGAGAAATAAATACAACACGAGATATCTAGATACAGTCACACACACACACACACAAATACACATACATACACACACACACATATCCCAAGACAAATTCAAACCAACATGTCAAAACGGCGTTACACTACGGAAGAAGCCGTAGAATGTATTTTGTCTGGCGGACCGCTTAGCGATGCAGCGGTGGATTCCTCAGATTCTGAAGCTGACAACTGGCAAGGAAGAGGAGTATGATCACGGGATTGATCCCTTCGAAGATAAAAAAGTGAGTAACTTTGCTTATTTCTTATTGTTTGTGTTGCATTTATCGGTTGTTGTTGCTGTATAACGCCGAAAATAATTAGTCCTAAGAGTTTTTATAATGGATGGCCATTTGCCGTAATTGTGTCATAAAGTGAAGTCCTGAGCTCAAGATTCACTATCAATAGAGGCTACTATTTATTTCAGTAAAAAAACGTCAAGTAATACCTTTCATTTATTGCCTCATTCCGCTTGCCCTCTTTGGTTGTTTGTTATGAGGTCTAATGTTATTATATTCATTGCATTACAATTCAGTTACTGATTCCATCAACTAGTAATGTTAGCAGAGGGATAAAGTGTGAATCAAATCAAAAGTTGAGACTGTGTTTAGAAAACAGATAGGATGACACTGGAGAAATAAAAGCAATAAAGGAAATAAAATAAATTCAGACATCTGTATATTTTCCTCCCTTTTATTTTAGTACAGAGGATGAGAGAGGGGATGCACAAGCCCCTGTCCCCATCAGTAGGCCTCCTTCAAACCGAGAGGGGAAAAGAATGCGGCCAGGAGGGTGCAGCATCCAGAAAAAAGGCCAAACCAATGCAATGCCAGCCCCCCTGACAGTGAAAGGGAG
Source organism: Gymnodraco acuticeps (assembly GCF_902827175.1). Lineage (NCBI taxonomy): Eukaryota > Metazoa > Chordata > Actinopteri > Perciformes > Bathydraconidae > Gymnodraco > Gymnodraco acuticeps. The sequence goes on along the minus strand of NW_022992126.1, from coordinate 4,171,491 downwards.
AGGAAGAGGAAAAGGGAAAAAAACATCTCTGACCCCAGAAGAGCCAGGAGCTGTTTGGAACGGACCTGAGGTGCCAGATACTGCCCAACAACTACCACACTTTTGCCCGAAAAGAGCCCCTGGAGTCCAAGGTTTTGTTGGTGTGGAGTATACTCCTGCACAAATATTTAGAAATTGTTTTAACAACCAAGCTGTAAATATCATCTGCAAGAACACAAACAAAAATGCTGAAAAGGAGCAGGCTAAGGGGGAAAAGTTTGTTTGGGAAAGCCGGTAAAATTCCTCATGTATGTCGGCCTTATGGCACTTCTAAAACTGCTAAAAGTAAGTGACTACTGGAGGAAGGGATCACACCTGAGTGTTCTCTTTCCTGCTCCTGTCATGACAAGAGACAGGTTCATGGCAATCAGCAGAGCTGTACATCTGAGCGACCCAGACCATGATGAATGTGGATACATTTCCTTTGCTCTTTATATATTTTTCTACTATTTTGGTTATAGTTTGAAGATCATTTGCTCTTTGTACTTTTGCACTTTCTATATATTCCTAATACTTTGTTTATAGTTTTAATATAATTTGCACTTTGTTAATTTGCACTTTGAATTTGTTTCACTGTTTGTGTTTGTATTTCAATGTTCAAATTATAATATATATCTCTGAAACAAGTTATTTTTGTTGCAATGTCATCTGTTATGGTTTAATTGTTTACTCTCTCAACCTTTTTTTGACAGAAGAAACATGATCAGTCATTTAAATATGGAAATACATTTCGTTTTAATTATTCCATATGATCCTAGGCGTTTTTCACTGAAAAACGCCTAGGATAATATTGTAATAAATAGCTGTAACTTGCTCAGGGAACATAATATGCAGATGAAATTTAATTTGAAAGCCTAAAACATCTAAATGCAGCTTTGTAAATAATAAAAAAGAAAATCCCTATGTTCCTGGCGGAGTAAACAGTAAAAAAACACAACATTTGTACTGGCGTTTTTGAAAAGTGCTGGTAAATTCAGCCATTATCACACAAAGTTATGGTAAAATTTGGACTTCAAATTAGCCAGACTTGAACTAGAGGTTCTCCTGAATCAAATGAGGTAAGGCACTTGATGCTGACTGCAAGAAAAGGTTAGAACAGGTTAGGAGAAACAAATAAATACAGGAGAGTCAGGCAGGCGAAAATTCCGTCTAGGTCTTTAAGGGTTAAATTCCCACGTCAACGGACCTTTTATTCAAATTTTTACAAAAGAAATGCCCGCTGCTTTTGAGAGCACAGGGCTCTAAAACGGTGTAATTTCAAGCACCATGGTTTTTAAGACTACGTTTTCTTTTGTTAAGTACCAGACAGTTTAACAACCTACGCCGCTAAAAAGTTCAGTTTTAAGGGGTCACTTGCACATGCTTCCAAAGTTAGGAGCTCTTATGGCATTCTTTGTGTAGTATTCTGAAACGGTATTCTACTTTTTCTCTCTTGAATCCAAATATACAGTAAAATCTCGATTCCTAACTCTGTGGAAGTTCATTGAATATTTATTATGTAAGACATCATTAGGCCAGGAATTGCTGTTACTCTAAAGTCAAAGTTGGTGGCTAATTGTAACTGAGTAAATGCAGCAAATAATGTAACAGAGAATTCTGTCATGACATTAAACTGTGACAAGTTTACAACATAACAGAGGTACAAGAGACACAATACACTAGTATTCTGTTTTCTGAGGGGCAGGAATGTTGTTTTTCTTGTCTTTGGTCATTTTGTTGATTAGGTTTATTTATTAATGTTAATGTATTTTCTTATTAGTTGTGTTTTGTGTGGGTGAGCGTGTGTGCGTATTTTTAGGGTACACTTTTCTGATCTATTTCTTTCCTTCCTGAGAATTCATTATAAGAAAGGTACGAAAATGCAAATGTTAAATGTTAATGTGAATATGAAAGACTAGGAGACAGGATCATTAAAGAAATATGTGACAGGGTGCATTACAATTTCAATATGTTAATCACTAAGGTGAAAAACATCCCATCAGAGCTCTGAATTAGTTAATGTGTTCCTGGGGGTCCCACCTTAAGTGAACCAATATGATTTTACGTAACAATTTAAAGCAACCCTGAGGCTCTGCTACCAGCACACAGACCACCGTCCTCTTGTCCTTCTGTATCTCCTGAGTGTGCAGCCTGCTGTGTATAATAGTCATGGTGTGAACTATAATGCACTGTACCATACAGGGCTGGCTTCACACAGGGATTACACCTAGATGATTCTTCAATAGAGAATTTAGTCTCGGATAGCCGAGCCTTAATCCGCGCCTGTGGAAGCGGACCACAGTGCTGTGGAGCTGTAGCCAGATATGACAGAGAACAGAGAGCAGCCAGATTAGTTCATACTAGGAAGACGGCTGAGCTTGAAGCCGCCTGACAGAGCGTCTCTTGACAGCTCCTCCCAAATCTCTCTACTGTCTCTAATGTAGTCTGAGGGAAACATTGTTCCTCTCTCTGTCTTTTGAGCTGTATTTTCTTTCCCTCGCTCTGTCCCTTTCTCTCTGTGTGAGGTGGGTGCGAGTCATAGAGAGAAAGAGAGTGTGTGTCTTATCGCTTCATTAGCCTGTAGACTTCTGGGTCATTCGTAGCCCTGCTCCCATTGTCTCAGAGGCTCTAATTACCCTCACGTGAGTCACGTCTGATAATTAGGACGGTCCGAGCAGGACACACACACACTGTTGGCGCTTACACATTTGGCACATATGCACACATACACACATCAGTCATTAGTGGAGAGCCTAACATGCAGTAAAGTGCTAATGGGATTATCATTGCTGAGGGTCCCCCTCATCAACCTCTTACTCCTCTCTATATTCATCGTAAGCACAATTCTGAGACACATAAAAGAACCAATTATTTCGATACGATATCTTCCCTTCTCTCTGTCTTTCTTTCTTTCTTTCTCTTCTTTCTCAATCTATTACTCATAATGTGCTCAATTGGTATATCAACATCAGAGGTACCATGTTGTTAAAACCAACTCAATGGTGCATCTTGTTGACCTGGGGTTTAAGCAACTGACCATGTAATTCTGATGTCTGTAGCTTGGTAACTTTATTGCATGTCTCTCTCCTCATTTCAAATCTTATTTTTTCAATTTTTCAATTTTAATAATCATCTAGTGAACACTTCGAGGATCCTGAGCCCGCAGGTTGGAAACCGGAGCCAAATTAGAACTAATTATAAAATAAACACTGCTTTGGAAATATGGTGTTGAAAGCTGGATATTAGACAATTGAGCAAAAAATGTGTTTGGTATGCATTTAAGTTTTTCGTATAGTCGCCATTTTAGCTTTTCTAGACTAACAGCTAGTCAATGATCCTTGCTAAATAGAAAACATTAAAATAAATTAAGGACAACAAATTAAGCTTGTGATCTGCTGTTCTGCTCTTTTATCCTTTAGATGCTCTCTTGCATAATCACTTCTCTCCATCAATTCAATCTATGCCTCTCTCCATCGCGGAACACATTTCATCAGCTCATTTAAAACTAATATCAACCATAACCATTCCATTTTCACTGTGTTTATTCTTTCGACGGAAATGGTAATGGAGATATTGACAGCAGAGTGCATAGTGATTCTGTCCAGGCCATTGTGTTGAGTGGTTCGATGGAGAAAAGTGGATGACTGGAGGGCTATCTATGGTATTACATATAGTGTGGAAGGCGTGGGAAAGAGAGGCCCTCTGAAAGCCAAAAGCTTAAATACCATGCCTCACATACACAGACAGGAAGAGACACCACTCTCTCTCTCTCTTTCTCTCTCTCTCTCTCTCTCTCTCTCTCTCTCTCTCTCTCTCTCTCTCTCTCTCTCTCTCTCTCTCTCTCTCTCACACACACACACACACACACACACACACACACACACACACACACACACACACACACACACACACACACACACACACACACACACACACACACACACACACACACAGAGGCAGTGGATTAGGATGGGGATTATGGAAGCATAGCTGTAAAACAGGCAGATACAGATCAGTGTTATACTTCATAAACACTCACATGCTGGATGTGTAGAGTCACATGGATTTATTCTGAGGTGGATGGTATGATGACATAGGTCCATGTGTCGTGATTGAGCACTATTCAAGCTTAAATAGAAAGACAGCAATGAAGTTTTTGGCAATCAATAATTGAACAGGAATGGCAGGAACTGAACGCTACGGAGATGTGATGTCTGGATTAAAAACCTTTTTATAAAGTTCAAAGTAAAGAATTACCATTTTCTACTGAATGACCTGCAGAGAGAGAATCTCTCGAGAATAAGGACAATACTGTTTTTGTTTTATATCCAATAATCTACCATAACATACAATTAAAGACAACCTTGCAATTTGGCCTAGCAAAAATGTCTTAACCACAAAACCTCCAAAACGCAGGTAATGTACGCAAATAAAACCACCAGTTTAAATAGGTGGAGCCTTGTGAGTGTGTTAAGAACTTCTATTCTTTATCTCCAATGACATATGTACATCAATGGCAAACTTTAGAGACCAGAGAGGTTTCCCAGCTCATTAGCAAGACACAAAGTACCGCAGAGTTTGATGGGATTTGTTGTCACTAGTTTTTTTGTATTCAGTCAAGTAAAATGATGACCCGATTATGGCACTGGATTAAAATTCAAGGGTTTCCTAAAATTGCTAGAGCTTGTAATGAAGGCAAAATTAATCAGTGTATTAAGTGACATACCTAAACAATCTATTATAATAGAAGTGATTTCCTTTGCATATAAGGTAGTGCTACTCAAACTCATGGTGGCGTTAGAGGAAAAGTGATAGCTTGGCCGCTGCCTTTGGCAGATCACAACAGCTGAGATCGACCCTGTTTGAAAAGAGAAAGTATCTTTCACTTTTGCAGACAAGCGATTTGGAATGAACTTCATTTAAGGTTGAATCGACATTTTGTCATGAATAGGAAACAATGGAGGGTTTCATTATGTACTTATGTGCTTCAGGAGACAAAACGTTTATCAAGAATATAGATGAGGCTACATTATCCATGTTGTAACCCTGTTTATGTATTCATTGTACAGCTCACCTAAATAAAAATACAGCTATATGATAAGATTACTGGTATCTACACGTAACCACATATTTTCAGTTTCATGTGCTGTTGATTTGAGGAAGCTGACAAATCTCAATTTTAAAAATTCAACAGCAATTTGTCATTCGTGTGGACCATTTACCGGTACTCTGAATAATCCGCAGTAACTGTAACAGTTTTCGATTTCTCTAGTCGGTAGTAATGGAAGTTAATTTAGTAGAAAAGAGAATTGACTAAAGTCACTGATCAGTCTTTAATACTCAGTGTTCCAACACTCCCTGGAAAATATTAATTAATTCTACAGCTTTTACTGAGAAATAGTTAAATACCCACCTCTAATTTTCATAAGAGCTTTCTGCCATCACTGTGGCCAGATTAGCATCCATAATGGCTAGGACTTTCTAACTAACCGTAACCCATATTGTAAAAGCTGAATGCGGTGGACACATATACAATGGAAGAGTTCACTTCTCTAACTCCCACCTCGCTAATTTAAACAAATTGCCCCTGTTGATGAAAGCAATGCACCGCTGTGAATCTGAGCGGATGTATTGTAGTATATACGCCCTGCTGTGTTGTCTTGGTGATAAAATGCCAACTGAATCTGTAATGTCCGACATTGTCATATAATGTTTCAAAACCTGGTCACAGCTTGGACCCTCACTGCTCATACATGATGGAGTGCTAGTCATACGCTGACTGAGCGCCTCAATCTGTGGCGACCGCGATTCGGCCTGCTGCATCAGGCATGTCTCGGTCACCAGACATCTGTCATCAGCACGCAGCTCACTGGAGGTCTGTGGCTCCCCGTGCTCCCATCTTCTCTCCAACTGTCAAATATAATCATCAATCTCTTCTTCCCTTCCTTTAATATTTACTCTGCATATTCCTGTTCGGCCTCCTCAAACCTCTCCTCCTCCTCCACATTTCTGCTCCGTTTTTCCAGTCCGCTGAAACATATAACCAGCAATTTGCGAATCTCTCCCACTATGACACACACATACACACACATGCAGAGGCATTCAGACCGCAAGAGCTGCTGTGGTGTATAATGACAGATAATTGGCTATTGTGGGTTTGCCCTCGGCAGCAGGAACCAATCACAGTGACAGCCACTTCTCCATGACCCGTGTGTGTTTGTGAGAGTGTGTGTGTGTGTGTGTGCATGAGCATGACTATCTGAATGTGTGTGACGCACTGATTTTCTCTGTCGGCCTTTGTTGCTCTGTGTATAGATGTAATTGCCAGTGAAGCACTTTGAATATGTTACTGACAGACAGCCCTCTTTGTAGTTTAGATCACTGTCATTGTTGCATTTATGTAAACATAAATAAGCTATTCACAAATATGGTATGTATTTGTTTCTGTGCACACACATAGAATATGAAAATCTATCACGTTCTGTGTGTATGCTAGACATTTCTACCGATTGCACTTCCTTATTAGGCTTGCACACAGGTATAACCTCAGTAAAATGTCCTTGTTTTTGAAAGATTACCACTTAGTGCTCCCCGTTTTACATTCTCAGGGTTTATGTACGCCTAGAGGATCCACAGACCCAAACAATGCAGCCTTGCTGTTCTCCACTAATGTGATAGCTGCTTAGCTCGACATTCGTCACTCATTTTGATGGACTCAGCAGCCCTGGTTAATGGTCTGCCTGCTCGCCATTTGTATGGAACCTGTTGACTCCAACTGCTCTAAATGGATCGTATCTTTTTTTTTCTTTTTCTGTAAAATAATCCTGATCTGTAGCCGCATCAGCAACAGCCTTTAAAATAACAGCCCGGTGCAAATGTAGGATGTCTCCCCCAAGCTCACCCTCTGTCTCTGCTTTTTCATTCTTCCCCTTTATCATTCCCTCATTTATCCCTTGCTTCTGTATTCAGTCTATCTTTCTGTGCCACTTCCTCTTCTCTTGCTGTTTTTCCATCGTCCTTTCTCTCTCCTTGTTTGCCCCGATTCTCATTTCCGTTCTTTCAATAGTAGGGAGTGATCATCCAAGCCATGCATACAGACTAAATGAGATCTCTGTGCATGTAATGTGTGTGTGCAGCTTTGTAAATATCATCTTTTCTGTCTTGCTAATACGTGCTACCATAAAAAACGTGCATGTTTGTGTGCGGGTGTAACATTTAGTTGTGTACTTCATCATACTAGCCAGCTCAATGTTCCCGAATGCAATTTCCTCGCTGTGAAAAGAGCAGGCGGGATGTTCATCATTCTATATTCCCTTCTTAGTGTTCAATAAAAAGCTTCTTTAGGACTGCTAGGCTGCACGCTCTTTATTCTTTATTTGTTGTCCTGTCACTCACTCATTTTCACCCTTTCTGACTCTGCACACACACTCCTGCTTTTTCATGAAACCCAGCGGCTCTGTCTCCTGTGCATGACAAAGTGTGTATCCCAGCATGTTCCCATAGTGTTTCTTTGTAATGCTGCTTAACATTCTGAGCCTATAGCATATCATTCAGCCTAGCTGAACTGATTTGCATTGTGTTAGTGAACATCAGTTGATGTGATGGAGATTTCTCTACAGTAATATGTAGATACAAATATATTTTGAACGCACATCAATGATAATTTCACGCTTACAAATGCTCAGAATTTCATTTTTATTATAAAGACTTAGCCAGGTGGGGATTGCTATTGTTACGGCTAAAATCAACATGATTACAAGAAGAGAAAAAACGACTCAATCTGAGACTTAATTCACCTGAATAGCAAATAAACTATGAAAGGAAGGTTAGAAGTGAAGCTAATCCGGCTTTTAAAAAATGTTGTTATCTGTGTCTATCCTCAGATATTTTACTGAAGATTTAGGATTTAGCTTTCTAAATGGGCATAAAAAACCAACCAGCAGCCTCTCCCTCACTCTGCTTGCGCCCTCCTTGTTAACTCAATTAGTGTCTCCCTATGAAATGACGGTTGTAATTTTGCAGGTACAACTAGGGAAGGTGCCATCTCTAATAACAGCCGAGGCACTAATGGTAAGCAGCCCACTGCAGCACTTGCATGTCTGGGAAGCGAACAAATGATTGGAGAACTGGCAGAAGTCAGTGCCTAAAGGAAGGAAGGGATAATGATGTGTGTGTGTGTGTGTGTGTGTGTGTGTGTGTGTGTGTGTGTGTGTGTGTGTGTGTGTGTGTGTGTGTGTGTGTGTGTGTGTGTGTGTGTGTGTGTGTGTGTGTGTGTGTGTGTGTGTGTGTGTGTGTGTGTGTGTGTGTGTGTGTGTGTGTGTGTGTGTGTGTGTGTGTGTGTGTGTGTGTGTGTGTGTGTGTGGTCTAGCATTACTATACTTGTGGGGACCTAAATATGTTTATATAGTCACGTGTGGGGACTGGCTTCCCTTATGGGGACAAATTGGAGGTCCCCATAAGGGGAATCATTCATTTTAGGGTGAAGACTTGGTTAGGTTTAGGGTTAGGGTTAGGCATGTATTGGTTATGGTTAAGGTTAGGATAAGTCTCCAGGAAATGCATGCAAGTCAATGTAATGTCCCCTGAAGTGATGTATACATGGTGTGTGTGTGTGTGTGTGTGTGTGTGTGTGTGTGTGTGTGTGTGTGTGTGTGTGTGTGTGTGTGTGTGTGTGTGTGTGTGTGTGTGTGTGTGAGCAAGTGGGAGGCACTGTGGCTCTCTATGATGCTGAGATTAGAGGCAATTATTGAAATGTCATGGCTTTAATGGGCCGCCGCTCTGAACTCCTCTCATAAGTCATGAGTTGAACTTTCAACGTGATGAAATAAGGAGCTGTGTGCTGAGTCTTTCTGTTTTCAAAATGTTTTCACTTGAGATGATATTCTGAACTGTTAGCCCACTTTCATTTTGCACAGTAGAATATCAGCACCCTGATATTAAAGAGAATTTTTATTATTAGTAAGTCTGCTAATTGTGTCCCTTATTGATCTACTTCCGCAGATAATACCCGGCTAAAGAGTTATTTCACTCATCCCTTATTATAGAAGATATGTTTTTGTTTTTAATAATAAGATTATATCATTTTTTATTAATTATTCTGTATGCATTTGAAATACCCCAGTCTCTGGTAAATAATGAACACAAAATGAACTATTTTTAATTTCTTCTTGAACTGTCATAGTTTATTCCCCTTGTTTCAATTATTGAGTGAAGTGCTTTTTTTTGTGAACAGTGAAAATGTTGTTCAATTAACCTTCTTTTTGTGCAGGCGAACACCATTTATAGTTATAACAAGGAAAAAATAGAAAGGTCATGAAGGTTTTCCAGTTTCAAGGCTCAAGCTTCGTGCGGGTTACCAACATTCTCCATTTTAAAATTGCATGCTAAGGGGTTTACAAACAAAGAAATAGTGGACATTATGTTTAGAACATTTGATCATTTAAGGCCCATATATTTATTGCTGTGTGATATGTAAATCAAATGACTTACTATATTAATTTTAAAATAATTAAATCGATAAGTTAGCTGGATATATTATATGTAAGGCATGTACTCTTAATATTCATTTATAATGCTTCAGCCTGGAGTATCTTATTAAACCTACATGCTAACCCTGTTATCTCCAATTAAGTAGAGAGGCAGTTTAAACTTGTCCCTCGCCCAAGTTTCTGATTAATTCAGGCTTCAAGAAACACTGAAGTGTTGGGCTTGGTTAGTGACAGTACATAAAGTATGCCGTGGAATGGCAAAGTTCATGCATGACTTAAAAAAACATTGAAAACTGATAAATTAGTAGGTTGACAGCACAGTGCATTATGCCTGTAGGGAGTGTGTGAACCAGAGTGAACATGTGTGTGGACAGTTGTGTGATTTCACATACAGAAAGCATCCATGCATTCACACGC
>NW_022992126.1:4079068-4159068 GCF_902827175.1 Gymnodraco acuticeps | reverse complement strand
TTGCCTTGCCTTTGAATTAGCACTCGTGGAAAATCGCTGTGACATGTCTATGATATTTAGGACTTGAAGCGTGTAGGGGCAGTCAATAGAGAGTTCATATTGATTATAGCCTAATCAATAGGGTTTATTATTATCTGCCATGCCATCATGATGCTGTTTCTATCGGAGTTTACAGCACAATATGTCTGTGATCCACTTCTTAATTTCCTGTGGTGTCATGGTAATATGACCATACAGTAACAGTTTTGTCCATGTTATTGCACTGAATCCTTAACAATTTGACTGTGAGGTTATTACAGTTATTTTCGCTACAGGGCGGCTCTTGAAATTAGTTTTTTAATGCTGATGAGAGATTAAGAAGGCTGTAAACCGCTTGGTTTTCACTGGGGTTTGGTGCTCCCCCTCAAAACAAGCTCAGAGGTATTTTTCACGACTGAACCGATGCCACCAGCACAAAGCAGACTGGGTGGAGGTTTAAAGGTGTATGCAGACATAAAGCAATAGGATTTGTTAATGGCTGTCAGTCACTTCAACCTGCTTTGAATGGGCTGTCTGTGAGTGTATGCAAATCTCCATGAACACTTTAGACTCCAATAGGCCACAGTGGATTATATGGGTGGATTTCTGTGGGTTGTACTACCAGTTTCTACCCAATCCATTTGGACCCATTTGAGAGATGTTATTGGAAGTATAACATTTGTCATTGATTACCATTTACATTTTTTCAATCTACTGTATGTTGTCTACTTTCTCCTGAGAGAGGTAATGATTGAATATGGGTTGTGACATTGACATTTCTCTTCCTGCCACTGGATAACTCAACCACTGCAATGTGCTGTAATGTGCTGTAATGTGCTGTAATGGCTGTGTGTGTACATGTGTTTGGCAGTAGTCAGCAGTCTTGCTCTAACACTGTCTTTGGCAGCATTACAGACCTCACTAGCTAACAAATCAATCATGCAGTTACTTTTACAATGCAATTACGTTTGAGTAAGTGAGAGGTTGACACAAGTATACTATGGAAATCGAGCAAGAATTTTACCTTTATGCTTCCCTGATATTCCTAAGTATGCAAACAGTTTGTATGCTAAATACCTCTATATGAAGGGAAGCTATGCCATACTATATATATGTCTCCAGAATTGGACATCTGCATGGTCACTTGAATTACCAAAGTGATTGATCCACATTGAGCATATTGGTATGGTGCATTGTCTTTGTGATACATTTAAGAGAGGATAATGGTTAAATAAGCTAGTTATTTTCTAAAATACCAATGAATGTTGTTAGGGAAATTGTGTAAAAATGTGGACAATTTTTTTTAAATGATCACAAAATACTTCTGCTACACTCTGTTGATAAGTTTGGGTACATCAGGCAAGTGTACTGCGACCTGTTTTACGACCATAGCCTGCTGCTCTCAGGTCAGAGGTGCCTTGTCACATGCCAGTCTGTGGTTCTGTGCTTTATCTCAACTGATCTTCCACTGTGTTAATGTGTGTTTGTGTGTTGTGTATTTGCGTGCTACTGCAGCTGTTCCTCCTCTCATAGAGATTAAGTTTCACAAGATGTGATGGATGCCAGTGTCTGCAGAGCCAGCTGTGTGTGTGTGTGTGTGTGTGTGTGTTTTTGTGTGCATGTGTTTATCAGCCCATTTCTGCATGTCTGTATAGCACTGTGCCTGCGCCTGTACGCATATATTTTGGAAATGTCTATGACATTGCCCTGAGGGTTGGGTCAGGTTAGGAGAGGTGATGTTAAGGTCAGGGATGTTATGAGTTTGGTTGGTAATTATAGAGACTGCGCCTTCAGTTCCCACAGACCAGGCCAACGCAGTCTAAACTAGGAAGACATGAGCAGGTCAACAACTTTTCCTGCAACAAAAAATAACTTGAATATGAAAAACATCTCATTCTCAAAACAGAAAAGTTTGCTCTTTTTTGTCTCATACATTTGTCTAATGTATGGCCTGATCACACAGGGGAGTGAAAAACAACCCTAATTGTTCTTTATTTAGTGCGGCGATTGCAGTTTTGACGGTAATTTCTCATGTCTCAAACTGTATATGTTAACGTTTTCAAAAGGCTATTTTGAGAGACAGCCTTCTGGTGAAACAGGTTGTAACAGTGAGAGTGTGCGGGCGGGAGGCTCCTGGTTAAGATACAGTTAGCCAACATCCAGCTGCGTTGGAAACGTGATAAGCAGTATAGCTTAGACGAGAGAAGGAGATGGACCAGCAGCTGAGAGAAGGAGGAGGCACACAGCGATGCTATTGATTTACCTGGCAGTAGGAAGGGACAGCTTTCAATCCATCTCGCCTTATCCCTATCATCTGTCCGTTAGATCTCTGTGTCTCAGCCTTCCTATCCTTTTCTCTGTCTGACTTTTAGATGGCCCCTTGCTCTCACTTTCCCATACTTCCCCAACGGCCGGCCTAATCAATAGTGTGTATTTCTGTCATCTCGCTGTTTGATTTGTGTGTTCATGTTACGCCTTTTTATCACTTTTTCTTTGCCTGCCACTGCCTTTTTCTCCTTTGTCACTCGACCTTCGTTTGCTTTCTCTTTGTGTTTCATATATCCATCAGGCAATCCCACCCACATACAAGCTGTGAATTGGTAATTAATAGCTAAAAATTATTCACCTGTGGTGATGAGCATATGGTGAGATATTACAAATGTAACTTAAGACTTCCCTCACTTCACGTGTGTGCGTCCGTGTGTGTGTGTGTGTGTGTGTGTGTGTGTGTGTGTGTGTGTGTGTGTGTGTGTGTGTGTATGTGTGTATGTGTGTGTGTGTGTGTGTGTGTGTGTGTGTGTGTGTGTGTGTGTGTGTGTGTGTGTGTGTGTGTGTGTGTGTGTGTGTGTGTGTGTGTGTGTGTGTGTGTGTGTGTGTGTGTGTGTGTGTGTGGTGTGTGTGTGTGTGTGTGTGTGTGTGTGTAGAGCTAGGCATAAGATATGGGGTATGTGTAAAGAGAAACAGATACAATAGGACAGATTCAGAGAGGGAGTGATAAATAAAAATAAAGACACACAATGACAGAGTTTGTGGTTAGGGTGATCCCCTCATACCCCCTGCCCCCCTCCCTCATGTTCCAATCATAGGGAGACACTCTGAAGGAGCCAGGCCCAACCACAACAATTATATTTTCCAACCACGCTTACACAAACTCACACATACACTGACAGACACACAATCCGAGCCAAACTTGTTAAGACTTCAAATTAAGCTGTGTATAAGTGTTTCCCTCCTACTCTTACTTTCTTCGTCATATTTTGTGTCTTCTTCCCATTGTCCCTGCCCTCCTACCTCTCTTATCATCTTCTCCCTCTCTCTCCTCTCACCCAGGCTATGCTCCCTTCTCCCCCATCTTCTATCCCCATGGCACGCATGATGTTTTGACATAGCAAAACCTGTGCCAAACCACAAAGCCTTATTTTCTCTCTGCAGTTCTTTCTCCTGCTCTTTCTGACTCCCTCTCTTTTTCACTTCTTCTATCTGTCTCCCCCCTCCCTCTCTCCCCCCCCCCCCCCCCCCCCCCCCCCCACCTTACTTTACAGTTTAATCTGCAGCGGGGGCTTAGTGGCACGGCTGCAGGACTTCCACATCACTTCTTTCTCTCTGCCAGAGGATTTGCTGCTGTTTACAGCCGTTCTCTTTTGGTCCTCTCTAACCTAGGTCCTCTGTTCTCTCCGTTTACTCAAGCTATTTATGTCTTTGATAATGTATTCATTTTTATGAGAGGCCGTCTAGCTCACAACTCATACTTGGTCTTACAAACAATATCAGAATCTCACATGTACACCACCAGATTATTTCACACACAGTATCATACCGTCTTTAACGTACTGTCATTCCTTCCTTCATTTACTATCATACATAAAAAAACTATTCTCTCTCACACACAAAAACAAAATATCTTAAACGCACCATCATACTCTCGTACACACCACTATCGTCTTTCACAAACAACTATAATCTAATAGAACATTATAATAGTGTATGTGAAAGAGGATAGTAGTATGTGTGTAATCGGTAAACAATGTATGTAAGACAGAATAATAACCTATATAAGAGGGAATAGTATTTCATGTTAATAAATAATAATAGTCATATATGTAAAACAGAATAGCAGTGAATGAAAGGCCGAATAATAGCTTATATAAGAGTATAAAACAGAATGATAGGGTGTGTGCATAAGAATAGTTATGAGTGTGAGAGAGTATGATTGAAAAGGAAGTGAGTTTGATTGAAAAGGAAGTTGGACTAAATTCTCAGTTCCTGATTGGCTCTACGTTTTTCGTTTGACGGACACCGCCCAAGAAAGGCAGTAGAATGCTACTAATTTTCCCTATGCAACCTGAAGAGTAAAAGGGTCAAGTCCGTCAGAAAGCAATGACTGTAACGGCCCGTCCACACGGCGGCGTGCGTTGAAGCTTCAACGCTTCTGCCCGGACACTTTGAATGGGATGATGTCACGCTTCGCCGAACTGCATTGTGGGAGCGTCGCTACGCGTTGCTCGCTGCAAAAGTTGAGCAATGTTCAACTTTTGAAGCTTCGACGGAAGCGTCAGCCAATCAAACCGCGTGCTTGTGTGTCCGGGGCGGGAGATTCATGTGATTGGTTGTTGGTCGAGTTTCAGACACGCCCGCCGGCAAGCTTCAACGCACGCCGCTGTGTGGATGGGCCGTAAGTGTAAGCCTTACACTTCAGGGCTCAACGCTAACTTTTAAAAGTGGTTGCCAGGCTGGCAACCAGGCATCAGCTTTTGGTTGCTAAAACTGAAAATACATTTTAGTCACCTTATATTTGAAATAATTAAGATAGTATACAGTTATACATCAATGAAATAATGAAAATGTGACACAAAAGAATGTTCAAATGCTTTACAATAAGTAATTAACACAATTATTTGAAACCTAAGTGGTAGTAAACTTGTCCACCCTCAATTGCTGGTATACTAAATACCAGTAGTGCAGCTGTTGTCATGTTCTTCACAGATCCCTCAAAAATGAATTGAGCAAGTCACTAGTTTCGTCATCCGTTGTCTCCCTTTCAAATGTGGGTTTTCTTGACCTTTGTGCTGATCCCCACCATAGATCCATTGGCCCTTCAGCATTGAAGTCTTGATTGTGGTTCTGTCATTGGCCAGACTAATACATTTCTAATGTTAAATAAATAAAAACCATTCACAGTTAAGAATTAGATATTAATTATTAATGCTGTAAATTACCTTTAATATGTCTAACTATATTTAAAATGTGTTACCTTTTTATAGAAGTGATTATATTTGTATGCCAATATTTATATGGTAAAGTTTCGTTTAGCACTTTTATTTTGGTAGTAATAAGATCGGGACTCTTATTTTGAAGGAACTTTTACCGGAAGTGAATTCACAACGGAGCAGAATGTACATATATATTTCGCCTCCCAAGACTTTACACATTTCCTCTTTGCTTTCGTTCGGGTTCATCTTGCGCTTTATCAGTTGAATCACTTTGAACATTCGTTTGAGAAGTTGAGATGTTGGCTGAACTTTTTACCCCACAGTCAAATAACTTAATTTACTTCGCCATTTTTTGTAAAACAAACACAAGGCGCACCCATGGATGCATAATAAGAACTGGATACAGCGTGGAAGGCGGGGCCTCATTCATTCCTATGAGAGTTGCTCATTGGCGCATGGATGACAAAATGGCCCAACTTTTGAGAGAGTGAAACGTCACAGATTACCCAGCATGCCTGAGAAGTACCCGTATGTGCGCTCATAGAGCATGCGCAACTTTAACCACGCCCCCCAAAAGGCTCGTTCACATCAAGCACGTCAATTTGCGTACACGTAACAGCACCGCGCGTTCTGGATTGTTATGATGGATTTGATATTAACCAGTGGTGGGCCGTCAGGGCCAGCAAGGCCTTCTCTGCTGGCCTAAACATCATCAGAATATAAATTTAATTTTGATATATTTTTTCCACAAATATGTATTAAATTATTCCCCATAGTCTATTATTTTCATTTCATAGCTTTCCTCTTGGTTGCGCTGCTTCCAGCCTCAGAACAAGATTTGGAGGGCTGGCCTTTATGTTAGAGCTTTTATCCAATCATATTTCAGCCATAATGTGTTGCCAGGGTCCAATAAATCTGCCCTTAGGCCTTCAGAATCAACAGTGCGGGCGCCTGTAGCTTAAAGTGAACGGAAAAAAAACTGTGGCGTTAACCAATCAGATTTTGAGTTGGCGACAACGGGCCAGCTAGCAGGCGTACGATGACGTCAGCACGTGCACGTCTTTTGATTGGATACGCACTATTGAGAGGCAGAGCTATGTAGAGCTAGCAAACTGAACTTGAATTTGAACGAGCTAATTTGTGTAGATTTCTACAAGCTGTTTTTTTTCAACCCACAATGGCTGAAGGAGAAGAGATCGATTTGGTCGCAGATATAATTACAACGCCATTTTCAAGACGAACTTTTCAAGAAAAGCTAGACATTGTGAGAAGAGAACGGCCAACCCCGACGCTAGCGAGCCTATCACAGCGGGGAAAAGGGTTTGTCCGCCACTTTCAAATCACTAACTACGAGCGGTACCCCTGGCTCACAGCCTCCGAGAGGCACTGCAAATTGTACTGCTGGGAATGCCTGCTATTTGCAAATGATCGATTTGGTGTTTGGAGCCACACTGGATTTGCAAACTTGAGTTGTCTAACCAAGGCAGCAACGAGACACCAAAGCACGGCTGGGCACTTACAAGCAATGGTGCTTTTGAAAACCTTTGGGGACACCCGAGTGGATCTACAGCTCAACGAACAAGTGCGACGGGAAACGGAGCTCCACAACGAAAGGGTGAACAAAAATAGGGAAATATTGAAAAGACTGATTGATTGTGTCCTGTTTTTGGGTAAACAGGAACTTTCATTTAGGGGACATGATGAAAGCGCCGAGTCCAGAAACAGAGGAAACTACGTGGAGCTTCTTTCTTTGCTTGCTGAGAACAACACAGACTTGCATTACCACCTGTCCACAAACAATAATTCAGGTAGGACTGTGTCGGACATCACTGAAGGCCTAGGTGTGAAATGCACGGCCCGCCACTGATATTAACGAATAACGAGGCGGCCGCGGCAGTTAGCAGCTAGCGGCTAGCAGCTAGCTAGTGTAACGTCCGAGCCATTAGTAATTATGCTAATGTACACATCAATATATGTACTTTTATATTACGCTGATGTAACAGGATCTAGTGATGGTTTTGTTCAGCATTGCCAGCTTCACTGTTGAGCTTTATGTTGTGCCCAGCATTCTCCTGTGCTCTGAAATCAAAATGTGGATAAGCATAAAACAACACTAAAATAAACACTACAATACAACTTGTTATTTGACACACACAATGTTGTTCATTTGTGTGTATACATATACACCACAGGCTATATATATATATATATATATATATATATATATATATATATATATATATATATATATATTAGGGCTGTCAAACGATTACAATTTTTAATCAGATTAATCACAGTTTAAAAAATAATTAATCATGATTAATCACCATTCGAACTATGTCCAAAATATGCCATTTATTTATGCATATTGTTGTGGGAATGGAAAGATAAATGAAAGAAGGCGGATATATCCATTTAACATACAGTATCTATGTTTATTATAACATTTTTCTGCGTGTCAAAATGAAAGACAACCCACACACCTATCAATCATCAAACCGTGGGGTCTTAATTCATTACGTGTTGATTTCTATCAACGGGGGAGTACTTCAGGAAAGTCGACGGGGGGGGGGGGGGGTAGTGGAGTACTTCGTGACCACAGAGTGTGAACGTTGTGATCAGCTGTTTTAGCCCAGTTCTCCAGTGAAGGGGGGGGGGAGTCTCCCTCCGTAGCCGGTTGGCGTAGTTTTGGCACAATTCCGTTGTACAGACCGACGTTAACAGCAGCCCTGTCTGTGCACACGGAGACCGACTCTGTCGTCCGGTGATCTAACCGCCTTCTGGAAAAGCCTCACAAGTACGTCGGTACACAAATGCGCTTTGTGACACAAGTGACGGTACGCATTTCAGAGAGATTACGCACATAACCTGCGTACCAGTTATGTGCACCCCTGTACTACAGCAAAAGTATTCTCCGTCGGGACTTCCTGCAACAACACCACGCCGTTATCAAAGATGTTCTATTGAGAAGATGATCACTACGTGACAAAAGTTTTCAAAACCGTGGCTACTGAAATCAATCTTACTAACTGCTGTCTGTGCAATTTACTCCGCGCGAGTTGGCAGACTTTATTTTGCTTCCTTTAACATCATTTTTCATGGTGGGGCTAAGCCATTTCTTGGTATGGGTGTAGCCTACCCCAGCCATACCCTGGCGCTGCCACTGGTGGCACGTATGGGGCGGGCCATTCTGCACATGCGTTAAATATTTTAACGCAATTAATTCAAAAAATTAATTACCGCCGTTAACGCGATAATTTTGACAGCACTAATATATATATATTAGGGCTGTCAGTCGATTAAAATATTTAATCGCATGATTGTCCATAGTTAATCGCAAATTAATCACACATTTTTAATCTGTTCTAAATGTACCTTAGAGGAATATTTTTCAAGTTTTTAATACTCTTATCAACATATGAGTGGACAAATATGCTTTATGCTAATGTTTATTATCATTTGAACAATGACAAATATTCTTATGAATATTAAACACAACAACCTCTGAACATTACAAATATTCGCCTCAATTCAACCTGGAACCTCTCTCATACAATAATACAATACAAATGGTGTGTGTGTGTGTGTGTGTGTGTGTGTGTGTGTGTGTGTGTGTGTGTGTGTGTGTGTGTTGGATTGTTGGAGCTATGTGCAACTCAAGGCATATGCTCGAACGGGAGCTGCCTGGACGCTGCAATCATGTTGCGCACTATCCGTGCTGAGTGTGCTGACTTTTCGTACAATGTCCCACTGTCTGGCTTCCTGCCTAAAGTCAAGTGCTCGGCGCAGTTGTGGCGAAATGTCGCTCCTCTGTTTTCATTTAAACAGCTCCATATCCGTTAGCGCAGCTAGCTAGCACCAGATGCTAACAACAACAATGTACGTAAGGTCTCTCTCTCGCTCGCTCGGGCCACACATACACACACCCTCCCGGTCCTCCCAATAGCCAGTCGGTGCCTGCCGGTGAGCGTGGAAGTGTGGTGTGCCACAAGCGGGCGGCAGGAGCGGGGCTGTCAGCATCAGCTTGTAGATGGTATTTTAAACTCGATGCGCTCTGAAACTACGGGGCGGCCGAGGAAAAAAATAATTTTTTTAACGTTAACGCGTTATTAACGCGTTAACGCAATTTTCAAACGGTTTGGTTTGTTATAAACATCAAAGATGTAGTTATGAAACTGCATACTTATAATTATAGTCATGAACTTTTTTTTTTCAACATGTCTTGTATCGTGTCTCCTGTATCATAGCCATGCTAATAACGTTTATAATAAACTAAACCGTTTGTAAATCAGTCAAGAATTCAGCGAGTTAAGAGTATTTTTGTGCAGATCACTCACCTTACAACAGCTGTAGCAGTAGTTGTTGACTGTGGCAAGATGGCCGCCAGTGAGCTACGCTGGCGACTCCCCCTTGAGCCATCTAGTGTTTGTATATCTATGGGGCGCACCGCCCACAAGAGTGTTTAAACGTGCATCGCTTTCTGGCTCCGTAATCACACCAATGCACGTGCAACTTAAGTATCAGGTTCCGACTGGTCACAACAATAATTAAATATCACTCTTAATACAACAAATATTTAACATTTATCTATTTTGGGGTGCACATTTAGCTGTTTGCTGTCCTTATTTCTTTATGTCAAAAACTGGTTTCCAATGATGGCAACCAAAGGCCAAGAAGTGGTTGACATTTTTTCTGGATGGTTGCCAATGGCAACCTGGCAGCCGTTACTGTTGAGCCCTGCACTTACACTGTAAGGATTAGTAACATGTATTGTGTTTATTTACATTTGGAGATGTTTAAACTCACTGAGAAAACGCGTTAGCATTCACGCTAGCGTTAGCATACACGCTAACGTTAGCCATACTAGCCTGTAAACATGCTTATTGAACAGCTAGTGTAAATAACCCCATTTGTGTTCT
This sequence comes from Gymnodraco acuticeps, assembly GCF_902827175.1. NCBI lineage: Eukaryota > Metazoa > Chordata > Actinopteri > Perciformes > Bathydraconidae > Gymnodraco > Gymnodraco acuticeps. The sequence continues at coordinate 4,148,921 of NW_022992126.1, read as the reverse complement.
GTGAGACTGAAGGGGATGTTGCATTGTTTTTGTTGCTTTTGTTGCAGTTTTATATACGTCTTAAATGTAATTTATTTTAACTTCCTGTTTTATTTAGATGCTTTTATTTTGAAGGTGAGTTTACACTGTTGACAGGAAGTTGTTGTTGCTATGGAAACAACATGACTGCGAAAATAAATATCTTCTATATAGACGGAGAAAGTAAAGAGTAAAGTGTAAATGTTAGCACCCCCCAAAGAGGCACAAGGTTGGTTCCTATAATGTAAAATTGTAGGTTGTGTCCTAATTCGTTTATAAGCTATTTTGTAGCTTTGCTGTCTGTTTACAGTTAACTTTTGGTAGTATGCTAAAGTGATTCTAATACGGATTGAGCCTAAATGTATTTGTTATTTGTGTGTCTTTATAGCTCTTACGTTGACTCTGGAGTTTCAATAAATTCTAAATCATCAGTAAAGTCTATACAACCATATTTCGGAGGGATATGCTACAGCTAGCATTAGCTATATTTACCTTGTTTACACATAGCGGTCCTAAGTGTTAATCTGTGTATGTTACACTTGCATGTATGAGATCATTAAGTGCCTTGTATTTTCTTTTTTTATAGTTTCACTCCGTTTGAATGTCAGTGGACTGCAAATAATTCAATAAAGGAGCATGGCTGCTCATTCCCTGGCTCTCAAAAGAGTTTGGCTGGCTGTTTAATCTATGTTCACACTGAGACAGTACAACACATAGAGAGAACAGTACACCTATTCATGCCCGGCGGGCCAGGCCCTACCATTTGACATTCCTGCCCTCCCCCAATAAACACGTGTTTTATTATTTATAACATTTAAAAAAGATATATATATTTTTAATTATAAATAAACTGTGAACTTTGATGCTACGATGTATGTGATGTCAGATAGTAACTATAAAAAAAAATCGCGGGCTACGTCAAATAAATTCATGTGTCTGTTGTGATTTGTGATTCGTCCATATTTAGACCAATTACAGCGTCACACTCTGCCACCTATTCTGGATTTGTTTATTGTGCATTCTGTAGACTCCCATTTCTGTTTGAATTACAAAATGGACATCAGAAATTGGCTTAAAAGGTCTAAGGATTTATTAAAACGAAATAGCGATGAAAGAACTGCAGCCGATGGTGCTGCTGGCGACCCTGCACCTGCCGTTGCAGCAGTACGCCTTAATGTCACAAGCTTGACCTCGGCAAACACCGGGGCTGAGTTAGCGAGCCCAATCCTTGACTTATCAAGGCGGCCGCCACCAACGCTGTCCTCCGGGGCACAGCTCCTTGTGCCCCTACCATCACCACCTGCGTTGCCACACCCTGTACCACACCCGCCAGCATCCTCCTCCTCCGTGCCGGTGCCTCCACTACAGACGCTACCTTGCAGCACATCAACAGGTACTATTGGGCCAGCAACCGCTCAAAGACCAACAGCCCCAGATGTTCTTGGGGTTAATAAACCCAACCAGGTGAAACTGGATCGTTATCCAGGGAGATTGTTTTCAGGAAAGAAGCGCACTTTTGCCACTGCATGGTACAACAACAGACCATGGCTTGAATATTCGTTAAAAGCAGACGCAGCCTTTTGTTTCCCCTGTAGATAGTTTAAAGTAAATACGTCTTCATCTGATGCAGCTTTTACTGTCAAAGGTTTTTGCGACTGGAAACACGCATTACAGACTGATAAAGGACTGCTAAGGCATGCCGCATCAAAAGAACACATTTCATGTGAGAGTTTGTGGAGAGAGAGACAGATACGCGAGGAAACAAATAAGGAAATTAGTACTTTGGTGCAGATCAGCTGGCACGGAACCGTTATTACGTGTCAGCTGTCGTTGATATTATAGCTTTTTTAGCTGTCAACCAACTCCCTCTCAGAGGTGACCACGATTCACTCCACAGCATGTCCGAGTCAGGCAGTGGGCTCTTCCTATCGCTGTTTGAGTATACGCTGCACAAAGATGCAGAGTTGGCCAAAATAATGTTCGAAGTTTGCTCGGCTGAGCGAAAGGATGCACCTGCAGTGCATAGGAAAATAAACCATGCCCAAGGCGGGCTAAACAGTTCATCGTCTCCGTCTCTACTATTTCTCTCTGAGTGCAACGATGAGGAAGCTGCCATCCTTAACCAGTGTGCCTTGCTCGTGATTTACCAGTGTTTGTGCTGCCACGCACACAATGTTTCAAAAGTGGCTTCTATGTTGCCCTTTATAGAGTGGCGAAGTCACGTCCATCTACTTCTGGTCCATGGGACCTTATTTATAAAAAATTATGTATTGAAGTCAATGGAGAGAGAAAACTTATCTTTTGATCCCGTTTGAATTGTGTCACGAATTACACATATGATGTTTGTCAATCTCTAATAATTTCCATGTCAAAAAAGTCAGTTTTTCGTAAAACTGTTGACATATAATACGCAACTAGAAAGACTACAAATCCCAGAGTCGCGTAAGTGATGTCATAACTGATGTCACAATAGTTTTCCTCCGCTAAATATAAGAGATAGATAAGATAACTTTAACAAGATGCCTGTGTGCTTAGTACCAGGTTGTTATCATACAAGCAATGGGTCTTGCTCGTTCTTTCGCTTCCCGTCTGATGAAAGGACCAGGAGTGGCTGGATCAAGTTAGCTACCTAGCTAGTAGCAAGCACGTTAGTTAGCATTACAGCCTTGTCATTTGTATTAGCCTTAACATGAAGTAACATTAAGTAACCCAAAATGTTAAACAGTGTCAGGGTTGAGAGAGGCAAGCAGGACCCAAATGCACATTAACAGAAAATACATTTATTTCAAGGTTTAAAGACAGACCTCTTCCCAGTGAACACAGTCCAACAACAACAACAAGGAACTAACAAAGACTAACAGAAAACACAGAACCTAAATGCACACATGACTAATCAAACAAACAAGAGACAGGTGAGGAGGGAGGAGAAAACACAGGGGCACCAGGTGAACACAATCGGGTAATCAGGGAGGGAAAACAGACAGAAACCAACAGGCAAAACAGGAGGTGAACACTTTTCAAAATAAAACAGGAAACCAAAGACAGAAAAAGACAAGACAAAACACAACACAGACAGATCGTGACAGTACCCCCCCCCTCAAGGGACGGATCCCAGACGTCCCAAAAAAAGTCCAGCTGGGTGGGTGGAGGGGGACCGGAGGAGGGACACAAAACTAGGGCCAACAGTGCGGGTGGAGGGGGTCTGGAGGACGGGCTTGGGCTGACAGCCCAGGAGCACAGCGGAGGACCCGGAAGGGGTCTCGGACGGACGGCCCGGGGGCAAGGCAGAGCTCAAAAAGGAGGACTCGGGCGGACGGCCCGGAGGCAAGGCAGAGTTAAAAAAGGGGGACTCGGGCGGACGGCCCGGGGGCAAGGCGGAGTTCAAAAAGAGGGATTCGGGCGGACGGCCCGGGGGAAAGGCAGAGTCCAAGGTGGGGGACTCGGGCGGACGGCCCGGGGGCAAGGCAGAATCCAAGGAAGAGTCAGGGGGCCGGGGCCGGGCCCGAGGGCGAAGACCGCGGCTCTCAGGGGGCCGGGCTCGAGGGCGAAGACCAGACAGCTCCGGAGGCCGGGCAAGAAAGCGCTGACAGGACAGCGGAACAAGACATTGGATTGGCAGGACCCCCGGCAGAAGAGTCGTCGGCGGGACCCCCAACGGGACAGGACACAGGGTTGGCAGGACCCCCGGCAGGAGAGTAGTCGGCGGAACCCCCAACGGGACAGGACATGGAGCTGGCAGGAACCCCAACGGAACCTCCAACGGCACAGGACATAGGGTTGGCAGGACCCCAGGCAGAAGAGTCGTCGGGTGGGACTAGAGAAGTGACTAGAGGAGGGACTTGAGAAGGGACTAGAGATGGAACTTGAGAGGTGACTCGAGAGGGAACTCGAGAGGTGACTCGAGAGGGGACTCGAGAGGGAGCTGGAGGGGTGACTTGAGAGGGGACTTGAGAGGGAACTCGAGAGGACACTCGAGAGGAGACTTGAGAGGGAACTCGAGGGGGGACTTGAGAGGAGACTTGAGAGGGAACTTGAGAGGGGACTCGAGAGGGAACTCGAGAGGGAGCTGGAGATGTGGCTTGAGAGGGGACTTGAGACGGTCGGTTCGCCAACAGAACACGGGGGCTGGAGTCGGCCGGAATGCCGACAGGGCATGGGGAGCTGGAGTCGGCCGGTACGCCGACAGGGAGCTGGCGTCGGCCAGAGACGAGGGACTGGAGTCGAAACCATGGCTGCTGGGGCCAGGACTGAGGCTGGAACCATGGCTGCTGGGGCCAGAACTGGAGCCGGAACCATGGCTGCTGGGGCTGGAACCATGGCTGCTGGGGCCGGAACCATGGCTGCTGGGGCCGGAACCATGGCTGCTGGGGCCAGAACTGGAGCCGGAACCATGGCTGCTGGGGCTGGAACCATGGCTGCTGGGGCTGGAACCATGGCTGCTGGGGCCGGAACCATGGCTGCTTGGGCCAGTACTGGAGCCGGAACCATGGCTGCTGGGGCCAGTACTGGAGCCGGAACCATGGCTGCTGGGGCCTGTACTGGAGCCGGAACCATGGCTGCTGGGGCTGGAACCTTGGCTGCTGGGGCCGGAACCATGGCTGCTGGGGCCTGAACTGGAGCTCAAAGCATGGCTTCTGTGGCTAGGGCTGCTAGCCTGGACCTGCAACTCCTTCTCTTAGGAGCCTTTTGGAGGCTCCGTGGACCTCCAAAAGCCAGACGAGTTCCAGAGAACGACTCTTGGACAGGATCTAGAACTGGGGCAGAACCAAGGGTTGACTCCAGACGGAACACACCGATGCATGTGGTGTCATAATGGGAATTGGGAGTCAGGGAGCCAGCATGGCTGGGGCTAGCAGGCAGGGGATAACACACCGAGAGGAAATCCAGCCAGGTAAGAATTTCACTAAATCTGGCTTCTCCATAGCCATCTGGTGTGCCTCAGCCAGAGCAGCCTCTCGCTGCTGAACTCCAGACGCTCCCCTCCACTTATCAGAACAGCCAGCCAAAGAAAAGGAACATCTAAGTAATTCCAACTCAAAAGGATCTGCTGGGCCCATCCTTGGTTAGTTCCTTCTGTCAGGGTTGAGAGAGGCAAGCATGACCCAAATGCAGATTAACAGAAAATACCTTTATTTCAAGGTTTAAAAACAGAACTCTTCCCAGTGAACACAGTCCAACAACAACAACAAGGAACTAACAAAGACTAACAGAAAACACAGAACCTAAATGCACACATGACTAATCAAACAAACAAGAGACAGGTGAGGAGGGAGGAGAAAACACAGGGGCACCAGGTGAACACAATCGGGTAATCAGGAAGGGAAAACAGACAGAAACCAACAGGCAAAACAGGAGGTGAACACTTTTCAAAATAAAACAGGAAACCAAAGACAGAAAAAGACAAGACAAAACACAACACAGACAGATCGTGACAAACAGTAAGAGTAGTAGTCATATTTCGTGAACCCTTTGAAGAGTACTGTCCAGAGGTGGGACCAAGTAATTGTTTTGCAAGTCCGAGTCAAGTCTCAAGTCTTTGCGCTCAAGTCCGAGTCAAGTCTCAAGTCTTTGCGCTCAAGTCCAAGTCAAGTCTCAAGTCAGGATGTCAACATTTTCTATATACACAAAATAACCATTTCTCTCAAATATTGTTCACAAATCTGAAAAAATCTGTGATAGTGAGCACTTCTCCTTTGTCGAGATAATCCATCCCACCTCACAGGTGTGGCATATCAAGATGCTGATTAGACACCATGATTATTGCACAGGTGTGCCTTAAACTGGCCACAATAAAAGGCCACTCTAAAATGTTCTTATTTTGTGTATATAAAGAGTATATACACAAATATATCACTATATCTGTAAAGCGTCTTTGAGCACCTGTAAAAGCGCTAACAAATTAAATCTATTATTATTATTATTATTATATAGAAAATGTTTTAGATCTTTGAGTTCATCTTAGGAAAAATAGGAGCAAAAACAAAGTGTTGCATTTATATTTTTGTTCAGTGTATCTTTAGGGATAATGTGCAGCGAAGCGGTCTCTATGGGGAAAAGAACACCTGAATCTAGATCCCTCTGCAGGTGGTACTTTATGTATATTTTGATGATAATACTTTTCTACTTTTAACATTTTGAATGCAGGACTTTTTATTGTAACTTTTTTAATTGTCTGAACTTCTCCTTCTCAAGTCCAAGTCAAGTCAAGACTTGGACTCAAGTCCAAGTCAAGTCCCGAGTCATTGGTGTTCAAGTCCAAGTCGAGTCTCAAGTCATCACATTTGTGAAGTCATGTGACTCGAGTCCACACCTCTGGTACTGTCACACCGGTGTGATCATTCTATAATACACCATTTAAGCCCGGGGGAGAAATGCTAACGCTAACGCTACATTAGCATCCGCGATCTTTTCTACTTCATGCTATCTGCACAAATGGTTGACATTAAAAAGATCAGGCAGTTCAGAGAGAATCAAAGGAAGGCAGGCAGCTTTGCATGACATTCTTCTGGACGTGTTTCATTGTGGTGATAGTGAGGGTAGTTAATCCCTTGTCTAGCAAGACAGTAGTGACGGCCATCTTGGTGACGTGTGTTGTTGTGCAAGACCAGAGATGTAGTTCATTGATCGTTTCACACAAAAAAATGTGTTACTTCACAGTTTTACGACACTTTTTTTTATTTATTATCTTTTAAATTGACAAACGTCATATGTGTGATTCGTGGCACAATTCAAACGGGATCGAAAGATAATCTTTCTCTCTCCATTGACTTCAATACATAATTTTTCAGAAATAAGGTCCCATGGAGGTCCACCGGAAGGGGAGGGACTTCACCACTCTATTTGTGTATGTATTTGCGATAAGTGTGCGTCTTTACGCAATGCTGTTGGCCTTGCTGTTTGATATATATTGTGCCGCAGGCCCGCAGCACATGACGGTTTTGTGTGCCCTCCCATGAAAATCATATGCCCTCCCTTTAGATTTGTTCTGGCGCCGGGTCTGCACCTATTGTGTAAGTACATATAAGCAGGTCACACAGTATGATCACAAATAGATAAACTCTGTTAAAAATCAGTTTGTATTAAAGGAATGCTCCACTCATTAGATAATTAATCAAAACTTCAGTATTTAGTGAAACATTATGTTTAAATCATACCCTGAAGAAATCAGCGATATTCCCCGGTAAATAATGATTTTATAGCTCTTTTTTATCAAAACCTGTATATTCCGTCAGGCCGCTGCCATTTTGCCCATTTTCAGTAGTCACGTGATGGTCGTGACGTCATCCATGCGTTCACTTTGTAAACACACGAAAATATGGCATAGTATTTGAGTTCGGACTTGTCAGCCGAGGAAGAAGTTTTGAGCAATATGAAGAGATTGGATGGGGGAATTCAGCCATACAGGTTCGAGCCTACTTAGTGCTACTTAGTAGATACAATGATTTTGATTACTAGATATGTATGCATATAGTACCACCCTTGCTAGCGATTCCCTCTCTAGTTTAGCATAATCAGCCTCGTTGTCCCTGGCCCTAGAACCACGATTTTATGGGGCCGGAAAAACTGGGGGAAAATACCCACTAGCCGGTACTACGCTATATGGAAAGGCCACCAAAAACTGGCCTGGCCTGGACGATAAAGGACGTTTAAACGGGGCTACTCGCTGCAATGGAAATGCGCTATAACATACCTTATTCTTACTCCGAGCACTACTTCTGGTCCTCCGTCGCTTCACACTTGCAGAGGGCGATTTCTCAACTGGCCGAACTGGTGTCCTGGTCGGTGATGACACCAGAAAGACCGATGGTACTGCATCTCCATTAAGTAATGGTTGTTCAATAAATCCCATGTTATGTTTTATCATACTCTCAGAGTAGTCGTCCGGAAACTTGAAATGTTCGCTGCATACATGCGCCTGTGGATCTTTCGGTTCGGGCCGGCCACATTTCGCTAGCCACTGCCTCCGAACGTACTTCCTACGCTTACCTTTTGGCAACAGATGGAACCGAGCATTCCGTGGATTGTTCCTATCAGAATTGTGGCAATGTTTCGCGATACAATGAGGCATATTTGAAGAGAGTAACTACAGTAAATAACATGAACATCAACGTGTCCTCGAAACCAAACGCATGGTTTACGTCACGTCCGGTAAAATGGCGCCGCCCACAGTGTTGATGTTATTTCGGTAATTAATCAGTTTAAAATCACTGATAATGTCATCGGATTAAAAAAAAAAAAAGAAAGACTGGCAGAGACTGGTCTGTTTTATCGGATGATAATTATTTAAAAATTAGTGTCATGAGCATACCATTCCTTTAAGTAGTATACAGGCTGCGTATGTGTTCTCAGCCTTGGAGAAACTTGACATGTTTTGGTATGTATCTGAACCTCTCTTTAGTGGTTTAATAAAACAGATATTTCAACGTGTGCCTACTTTGTTCATGTGCTGTTGAGGTTCATTTCAGTAGTTGCGTGCTATAATGTATTTACAAAGTGTGAAGAGGAGGCAACTTTAGAATAGGGAACCTGTTCAGGTCAATTAGAGTCAAACTACTAGCTTATTGGTTATGAACAAGACTTCACTTTAAAATAGGGAATAGAAATACCTAATTTTGAGTTATTTAGACTTAATGAACACTTATAGTTTCATGTCTTGTTGTTACATAAGGATAGATCATATTTGTTAAGTGTTATTATGGGAGCATTACTATTCTTGTGGTACTACTGCCTTATTAGGCCCATATTGAGCATATTAAGACCAAACAACCTCCTTACTTGCAATAAATAAGCACCAATTAGAGGGTTATTGAGGAAAAACTCTCAACTAATGGCCTATTACTTGTAGAATATGGTCATGTAGAATAAGGCATTAATAAGTGTTTTATAATGACTAATGACCAATATACTGCTAATATGCATGTTAATTAACAACTAGTTGATGGTGAATTTGTGTACCTTAAAGGGGACCTATCATGCAAAATGCACTTTTGTACGTCTTTTATACATGAATATGTGTCCCCGGTGTGTCAGGGAACTCACCAAGTGTCAGAAATCACAACCCTCTCTCTTTTCCTCCATACCCAAATCTCTAAAAACGGGGCTGCAACGGAGCTGATACAGATTTGAATTTTTCTGACGTCAGAAAAGGGGTGCTCCGCCTATATGGGCAACTCTCCACCTATCAGGGGAATGAGAGGTTGCGTGGCATGGTAACAGCATGGTAACAGCATGGTAACAGCATGGTAACAGCATGGTAACATGACGCTCGTGCCTCGCTCCCCTCCTTTGCAGGGGGGCGTGGTCAGCTGCAGCTCATTTGCCACAGAATCAGCCCTTGTGAAGACAGGGCTTGAATAGAGCAAATAGAGCGAAATGAGGCATGGCTAAAATGCATGATCTGTTTGGTATTTTGAAAACAAAACTTCACAGACATGTTTTGTATAGGTATGGCCCTACTATATATTATTCAAATATAGCATGATAGGTCCACTTTAATAACAAAAGTTCTTATTGCAGCTCAAATTTAGCTAGCAGTGCTCTGAGCAGCTTCAGGCTTTGTTTTCAAGGCTGTAAACCAGTCAAGGAATGAATATTTAAACTGGCTTCCTGTTGGATCAACCTGACTTCCTTTTGAAGTATACACTCTCACAACCAGTACAATGTCCTCTCACATAAACTGTCATAAGCTCTCAAAAACACAAGCATTGTCTTTCACATACACTATCATTCTCTCTCTCTCTCTCACACACACACACACACACACACACACACACACACACACACACACACACACACACACACACACACACACACACACACACACTACTATACCCTCATACATACTACAATTACTCTCTCATATACACTATCATTCTTTCTCACACACAAAGTTTTCTATCTTGCATACATTACTAGAGTATTATATTGTAGTATGATGTTGTCTCTAAGTGGGAATAATAGTGTTTCTAAGAAAGTACAGTTTGGTATGTAAGTAAGTTTGATTTATGGCCCAGACAAAAGTGTGTGAAAGAGAGTATGATTGTGCGTCTAAAAGTGTTTAGCTATATGTATAAAAGAGTTGAATGGTGTATGTGAGATTCTGATATTGTTTGTAAGACCAAGTATGAGTTGTGAGCTAGACGGCCTCTCATACATTTTCATTTCCTTTAGTTTTGGCTTCACCCTCTTCACCCATCCTCTTATGCCCTCTCTTATCTCGTTCCTTCTCCACACACTGCTGCCTCTGTGACACGTGGTTGCATTACATCTGATTATTCACTCCTTTAATCACTGTCCCATCGACGCAGAAGTAAAACTGAGCTGATGTCTGTGAAATCGCTGTCATGGGTTGTTTTTTTCCACTGCGTGCAGATCCAAAGATAGGGCTCTCAGACAGTGTTTGCTCCCATTTCTGAAGCGACAGGATATGTAACTTTATTCACTTCAATTGGCAGTCATCCCAAACTTTTGGGCTAAATCAATGGCGCAGGCGGTCACTGTTCGGGAATTTCCCATAGATGACGTGTCAGTCAAATGTCAAGGGCTGCCCTTTTTGTAGAATTCTGTTGAAAAGATGTCTGTAGGTGGAGCTCATCGACTTTATTCAGTTGTGAACTCCTTGAAACTCTTTTGCTGGCTCTGGAGAAGGATCTGTCAGTGCATTTGTTTTCCTTGGAAAGAGCAAGACCACTCAAGGTGTTAAGAACAATAAACGCAAAAGCCTTTCATCTGAACCCAGAATGAGTCACTATTTGTCATATCATTCAATAATGGAGTAGAAAAACAGACATTTATATAAACAGATACATTTTTCAAGCTAAAACGAGGCATTTTCCAGTCCATTATATGAGTCAAGAGGGTTTGCTCTTTATTCTCTGTGGGAGTCTTTACCATGGCAGAGCTTCAGTCCTTTGCCCAGTCTCACAACCTCTCCATATACAACACCATGGCCAAGCACGAACTGGACGCTTTAAAATGCCTCCGACCACACATTAATTATTTTTAGTCTCTCACAGATTCTTATTTTTCTGCCTGTCCAGGATTAGTCCTCACCACTGTTTGTCTGTAGATTTGTAATTAATTACTTTGATTGTCTGTTTTGTTTGTTTTTGCCTATTGAATCAGGATAAGACTGTTGAGCTGAGCTTTCTCTTTTGTGCCTTCATTCATCCTTCATCCTGTTGTTATTCGTTTCCCCTGTCCTTCTCTCTGGAGGGCTGAGAGCCCAACACAAATCCCATTTCTTGTTGTTCGTGTTCAGGAATTATGTTCTGCATCCCCATTTCCCTCAGCCTCCCTAAAGCACCTGGGATTAAATGACGTGTGATGAGTGTGATGGTGTGCGTGTGTGTGTGTGCATTTGTGTGTGTGCATATGTGTGTGTGGAGTTTTTCTCAGCCTTTACTGTTAGTCTTGATCGTGCGAAGACTTCCTGTGTGTAATGGCCACAGTGAAGACAGACCTCCAACCTAAAGGTTTGCCGGATTTGAGTATAGCTGTGTCGTTCTGGCATTTGCGAGCGCTTGTGTGTCTAAAATTGCCTTGCCTTGCCTTACATAAGACCATCCCTGTGCATGCGCACATGTGTGTGTGTGCATGACGATTAATAATCTCTTTACAAGCACCAAACATTTGAAATGACTAGATATGCTCTGTCCTTAGATGACTGGATGCCACGGGCTTGAATACAAATTCACCAATCTGACCTGAAATGTCCTTCTGTATCTGGTCGATTCAGTGTACGTGTTTTATATATTTGACTCTGAGAATGCACGTGTCGGCGTGTGTTAGCGCACATACATTGTTTGTTACTTTGTTCAACATAGAGCAGGTCTGCTCTGGAAAATGTGTAACGTTGTTCGTCTCTTTGTGGAAACTTGGTGGTAATGCAGTGGTTAATGCATACAAATGTAAAGTGTAGTTATATCTTAAGACAAGGCAATGCATTATATATAAACATACCAACAGACAGTCTTTGCATACTGAGCACATCCTTCACCTTGTTAACTTGCACTATGAAATAATTTCCTTTCCTCTCTAATGTATCCCAAACCCCTTACTCTGCTATTCCACAACTACTCCATTCCTGGATGGCCTTTAGACACAGGAAGTGCCTTAGCAGGTCTCTCAATATTGCAATATTAAATTAGACCTGTCATTTAATACATCCCCTGGTGTAGAGATTGGCATCATTTTCCCCGAGCATCCTCTGAATCTCCCGGCCAAAGCAAAGAGACACCTAACCAACTACCGGCCTCCCCCGTGCCTTTCATAAGAAGCTCCTGTAATAGGTTTATTGAAAATAACAAGGTTGTCTTCTAGAGTTACAGACGGGCTCTGCTCCTGTCTCGACTTTAACATCAATAAACTGTGGAGTGTCTTTCAATGGACCTGTGTTCTTTTTTTACTTCTTTCCGATGCATGCAGAATATATCTTGACGCTGAGGTTGGTGTCACAGTGTCTCTGTGTCTTCCTTTTGATCATTTACCGTTTTTTTAAATCTAAGAAAGGAAGTAAGTAAATAGCAAACAAAAACAAAATGAAGAAAAAAAGGAAAGGAATTGTGCTGCCAGGATGAATAAAAAAAAACTTAGTTCATACTTATTTCAAGTTATAACACGCAACAAATTCCTCTACATCAGCTCTAGCTCTTTGTTTTGCTGTTCAAACCCCCAACACTGAACATTTAATTTGTTTATAAAACAAAGTCTTTGCTTTTATGTGAGACATTTAAGGAGACACAGTGAGAGCCTAATAAGCAGCTTCTGTTCATCAAATAAGTTAATTATATAAATGTAATTGGCCCTCAGTTGTGCTAGCAGTTTGTTTCTTTTGAGTGACATCCTGATATATAAGTCAGGTTCAGAATTCAGACACAGCACTGATTGATCCCCTTCCCTCCGCTCTGCCACCTACTGACCCGAAAACTGTCTGTTGCTCCCCAGTGAACGTGTGCATGTGTGCGAGGGTGTTTTTTCTTTCTTCCGTGTGTGTGTTAATGCAGGCTTCTGTGTTGTCTCCATTTTTCAAAGAAAGGCAGACATAGGCCAGTGTCAAAACCATGACATGTGCACAGAGTTAAAGGCACTAAAACACAGGATTATAACGTAATCTGACATTTCTTGGCTGATATGATGATTCACCGATTAGAAAACATTCTGCCATGCCAGCAGCGTGTGTGTGTGTGTGTGTGTGTGTGTGTGTGTGTGTGTGTGTGTGTGGTGTGTGTGTGTGTGTGTGTGTGTGTGTGTGTGGTGTGTGTGTGTTGTGTGTGTGTGTGTGTGTGTGTGTGTGTGTGTGTGTGTGTGTGTGTGGTGTGTGTGTGTGTGTGTGTGTGTGTGTGTGTGTGTGGTGAGAGAGACATAATGACAGATAAAGTGTTTGTGTGTGCAGGAAAGCTTAACGTATGCCGCATGAAACAGAACAATCATCCGAATGAGAAATGCAAAGCTACATCTTTCTGATTAAAATTCTACAAACCCTCCATATTGGCTTCAACTCACACACAAACTCTATCACTCTCACACACACACACACACACACACACACACACACACGCATACAAAAACCCAGGCAGTGTATGATAAGCTTGCTTACGCTAAATGGACTGACCCACTCATGTATGCACACAAGTACACACAACCACACAAGGAGCATACATCAAGCTCGCTCAACAAATTGGCGGCCCAGCGCACACATACACTGCAACACAGCGATATTTTGTCCTTGTTGTGGCGTGTGCTCATTGTAAGCAGCCTAGCCATGCCGCTCTGCTTTCCTCATAGACTATTTAGCTGGTCCTCTGCTGCGCTGGGTGGCAGCCAGTAAAATGGTGGCGCTCATTGTGGAAGGCTGCTGGCATTGATTTGTCCCAGCAGGTCTCTGAGGATACACACTGTTGCCCTGCCATCAGGCCCGGGGAAGAGGACTGATGTGTGTGTGTGTGTGTGTGTGTGTGTGTGTGTGTGTGTGTGTGTGTGTGTGTGTGTGTGTGTGTGTGTGTGTGTGTGTGTGTGTGTGTGTGTGTGTGTGTGTGTGTGGTGTTGTGTGTGTGTGTCAGATATAAAGAGAGGGGGCTGTGCATGGTGTGTACAGTGGTGCAATGTGTGATAACTGCTTTTCCAGTAAAATCCTGCTCTGCTTTAACTATAAGCCGAACTATTTAAACTCTTTTGGAAAAACTATAGAAAGGTCCAAAGCAATCAATTAGCCGTACTGCTTTTGATGTGATTTGTTGTTTACCAATAGTGAGAGAGTTGAAAAAAATGGTACAGAAAGAGAGTGCTATTTTCTGGAATACTCCATATTGCGCTGTCATCTATCCTTGTTTTTCACTCATTTTTTCCCACACTTCAATTTCTCAGACAAGCTTTGAAAAACCCACACAAAGAGAAGCTGGCATCGGACTATAAATAATGCAACGACACAGATTGGGGTCAAATGCTTGAGATTCCACAACACATATGTACCAGCGCCTGAATGGGAACTCAAGCGCACACATAGGGAATCACTTTATACATTGTTTTTCTTTTTTTCCTGTAAGCTATTTGTATTTCCTCGTGAGCAGTCATTGCGTTAATTAACACTCATTACGCCGTGTCACATTTAGAAGCATACTCTTATTGACACACTTTCTACTGTATATACACACAGGCTGTTTACTGCCTTGATGTCCCTCGATGACATGGCGTGACAAACGAGTCTGTTCAGAACACATTTTGGTCTCGTTGCATCTCCCCCCACCCCACCACCACCCATCTCTGTCCTTTCCCCTCTCCTTTTTCGTAACTCTGACAAGGGCAACTCAGTCATCCTCTCCATCCACATCTCCTATCCATCAACACACTGCCATAACCTGCCGCTGCTCCGTGATAGATTACTTTTCATCTGCTGATGTATCGTCCCATCAGACTCTGAGGAAGTGACAGATTAGATCATTATGTCCATTTATGATTATGACTCTTGTTTTTTAATAAATATATTAGTGTTTATCTGAGGCAAGTTTGTATTTTGTTATATAAGAGCCATATTTTATTGTTTACTTCCAAGAAGGGAGGGAGTACTTTGGTCTTTATAAAGAGTGTCTTTGGAAGAGATGTCCAGTGCACAAGAAACATTTCTTTATGGAGAAGCAACGGAATTATAATTATAATAATAACTTCATTCATACAGCATTTTTCAAAACAACGTCACAAAGTGCTTTACATGGATTTCGAACAAGCTGTTCAGGCGGCAACAAAGCATGCGGACCAAAACTCCCAAAACCCACCCAATACAAAATACAGCATTTCAACAATATAATTGAACACATTTGCATGATCTTACAATGTATCCCCCAGCTGAGTCAAACATGAGTGCAACATGGTGAGTGAGGAGACATTCTGTCCCTTTGATTCATAAAGACACTGAAATTTGAGATTAATCATTATTTGTATGAAGGGATACAACACATATATGATTTAAATCTATTACACAGTTGCAGTTATGTACAGTATGTTCCAACTAGATGCCTCATCTTCTTCATTCAGCAATTGCAGTGTTCAGTTAGACAAAAATACTGCAAAATACAAGTTTTGTACCAAAAATCGAAGCTACATTGCAAACGATTGTTCATCGGCTGGATGCTAGATGATGACATTTGCTAATTTGAAGGGCATTTCCGATACCCATAATTGATTTTAATGAAGACAACATATTTTGAAAAAACATACATATTTTGATTTACGTTTTATGATTGGCTGTGTGACCACCTTCTCCTTTAATAGAATATGTTTGTTTTACTTCAGTCCTTCATTGATTATAATATCTTTTTTTCTGGCTCCCAATGACACACACAATTATATTTGCCAACTTGGACAGAGCAATATTGTGTTAATGAACAAGTGGTGAACCGCACTGACATGCATTCATTGCTAATCCTATGATGAGAAACTGATGTAATGGATGCAAAAGACTTGCATTAGATAAGCTGAATTGTTCATTTTTGCCATGAAGTATTCTAATCTCTTGCATGGTATAGATTACATTGATATGATGGCATGCTGTAAAAGGCTTTGAATTGTTTATATTGATTCATATCTTTGGTCTCCTGATATATGTGGCTTTAGAAACCGCTCTGCAAAAATGTGTATCTTGAACGACCATGAGCTGCACATCAAACAGCTGACTCTCTAGCCTCAAGGTGCAGCATTTTAAAATATCTGGATGCAGCTGCTGCATGTTATGAAGTGATCCCTCATCGCTAACCCTGGAAA
The DNA here is from genome assembly GCF_902827175.1 of Gymnodraco acuticeps. Classification (NCBI taxonomy): domain Eukaryota; kingdom Metazoa; phylum Chordata; class Actinopteri; order Perciformes; family Bathydraconidae; genus Gymnodraco; species Gymnodraco acuticeps. Next base: position 4,132,649 of record NW_022992126.1, on the reverse strand, counting down.
AAACAAGCACTGACACTGATAATGCGACAAATGTAACATCTTATAGCTTCAGTTTCAGCACATTATTGGATGAAACATAAGCCCTATTTTCTTAAGCTATACCTGAAATAAATTCCACAAGAAATGCACGGCTCAACCAGTCAAAGCGAGGAAGCTGTCGTTCTTCTGTGGTAATAGTTTATAGAGTGGAGAGTATTTACAGTACATGTGTTGTGTGTTTCACTGCTGGTATAATTCAGCCTATAGGCTTTCTCCCTGACCCCTGACTCCTAAATCCCCTCCAATGGTGCAGTGTCATGCTATAAAGCACATCATTAAGCATCAGTGCAACACAGAAACGAGGACACCCTCTGATAGACAGCGGCTTCTCCACATCAATCTTTCTCTTACATGTGTGTGTGGTACCAATATGCAACATTATAGCCTTTCTCATCATAGAAGTATCTTGTTATGGCCAACTAAGAAGATGGGTCTACTGCACTGCATGTCACATATCAGTCTGTGTACGTGTGTGTGAGAGTATGAAGGGTTGTGTGTGAGAGAAAGCTCCCCATGGGGCCCCTTCTCCTCCTCAGTATTCTCTCCGTGGCCCCCAGTCCTCCCTACTGTAAGACAGGCTCTGCATTGCTGTCGCTAGCCATTATAAGATATACATCACCATACAGGGCTTCTCTCCTCTGAGGCCTTCAGATCAAACTGAGTCTCTCTCACTCACACACACACACACACACACACACACACACACACACACACACACACACACACACACACACACACACACACACACACACACACACACACACACACACACACACACACACACACACACACACACACACACACACACAGGGAGAATCCCACAATGTTCTGTATGTCTAGTGCTTTCTCAAGTTCGCCCCATCCATTCAAGTACTATATTTAAGTCCAATGTTAAAGTACTTGTTATTAACTTCAGTAGTTCTAGTTCATACTACTCTAAACGTTATTACATTTCAGAGGGAATACCTGCAAATTAACTTTTTGGGTCTTGTGTAGGAAGCAACAAGAATGTTTTTTTATTTTTGTTTCGATCCTCGATTGAAATGTTGCTAGGGCCCAGTTACCAAGACAACATTGAAAATCTGAATTGACTTATATTTTTTTTTTCTTAACAGAAAATATCAAAGAAAGTTGAGCTAATGTTGCTCTATGAGGCCCATAGCTGTAGACATGTAAAACGGTGGATCCTAGTTGCAACGTTATGAGTCCAACTGAACCATGAACCAAAACAAAAATCTAAAAAGGTATACATTAGTATAAATGAGTAAATTCTACACAGTAGCATCTTCACACTTTTTTTTTTTTTACAGATTAAACAAACTAGACATAATATCTAAATTGGTGAGTTCAAGAGGCAATGGTAGGTGGATTTGATACAGACATCAATCTATTCATATACCTCTACACCAGAAAATAAAAACATACCTCCTATTGCTTTAAGTAAAATCTCAAGAACCACTGTGCTCTCTCTGAAAAATATTCTACCTTTATTCTCTATTTCACTTCTCTCTGAAAAGTCGAAACCTATTTGCACTAATGTACATCACTAATAGATTAATCTCTGACATATTTGTTTGAAAATCAGTTTAACGCTACAGTAGTCCAATTGATGGACCCTCAAAAAAGCGTCCTGCTGTTATATAACATGCTGCAGTCTGATGGAGCTCTGATAGACGCTACCAGAACTTTTTTAGCTGTTTGGGAAATCATGTCAGCATCTCCATCTCTTTTTCCTGTCATGTCTTGCTCACCCTGTCTCCCTTCTCAGTTTTTTTTTTCAAACACACACATCCTCAAACAGCACACACACACACACACACACACACACACACACACACACACACACACACACACACACACACACACACACACACACACACACACACACACACACACTTCAGATTCAAACTTCCTTCCTCAATGACATCATTGAGTTTGTGGTGCCCCCAGCAGCAGCGAGCCTAGGAAGTGTGGAGTCGCTGGCTCTAGTGTGCGGATGTCTGATTTGATTCACCCTGACAACCAAGGACCATTTGGGAGCCCTGTAACCACGGCAACTCCCATCACAACATTCTGGGTGGTTGGTTGACGGGGCCAGTCAGGGCCGGTGTTCCTTGCATCCATTTTTAATGACCAATGTACTTAGTCGTTCTTCCTGGGCCTGTCTCCCTGCGGTCCCATCTCCAAGAAGGAGAGGCAGCCGCACTTGGTGGAAAAAGCCCCCATTACATATTTATTGTCCCCAGTCTTAATTACAGAGCCAGAGGGGAAGTGGGTTTAGCTCTCTCTCTCTCTCCTCCTCTCTGTCATGTGTCTCTTTTTTAACTCGAAGGGATGAGACCTTCTCTTTCCTTCTGTCTCTATCCTCTCCTTCTTCACCCCAGCTTTCAGTTCTCTGTCCTTCTATGACATGCAACTTCATATTTCATTTAAAGTAACCACCAATGGAAAAGGTTGTGTGTACACTGTGTGGCAGCAAATGGATATATGTGAAGATATATCTACGTGTCACATACGTAGATATATCTTCACATATTCATACTTTCACTCAGAAACCTCATTCCAACTTTAAAATGTCACATCTTTCTGACATTATTCGTGTAACACGAATCTGATTAAAATCTGATTCTTACTTGTACAGATATTAAACATTGTTCAGACCTTGGTAAAGAGGCCTTCTTCAGATTTGAGAGTGCGTGATGTCACAGCTAGAGTGGAGGACAGATTTAATTGTGCCTTCATATTTTCTTTTAAACCTGCCATAATTCCCAAACCCTACATTCCTGAGACATCATTTTTCATGACAAACGTAGGAAAACATCTCGTAGCTTGAAAGATAAAAAAAAATGAAGCAAAATAATTAAACAAAATGCCTCTTGAGGGCATGAAGTGACAACAACTTTCAACATGTCTCCATTCAAACCCATTGTAAATTCAGCCTCACCTTTCCCCACCTCAGCAGCCGGGTTAACATTATTAACCCGAAAGTACACAAAAAGTACACTTCAGATGCTCAAGTTCCTTGACATGCTTCACGCTTTGAAATGTTACCGATATCTGTTACGGTTCTTCAACAAAACGTTCACATGTAACAGGTTTATTTCTCATTCAGAACAATGAAAATGCTTTCCTCTCACTAATCACCATGGAAACCTTTGATCTCTGGACACGTCGTTAGCTCAAATATAAACACCTGTGTCATTGAACACGATGATGTCATAAATCCAATTGACATAATTAGAGCAGCAGACTAATGACGTGGTTGTCACTACCCGATCTGCATTGCATTGTGCGAGATGGTCCGCCATATTGGACAACTCCGTACGACAACCCAAATAGGACACTTGACATAGTGGTGTTTGGCAAAGCACAAAAAAAAAAAAAAAAAAAACGAGAGAGATGCGTTATTGTTATTACAACGTGATTTCACTATTATTTAACAACTCTTTTTATTGGGTTCTTTTATTTGGGGTTAAGTACATTGTCAGAATAAGTGAGAAATTGATTTAACTTCTGTTAGACAGCTATCATACTGAATAAATATTTACTGTGAATGCATGCAAAAATGTATGGCATTAATAATGTATATATAATTACATTAACTGTGAATGTCTTTCATTTAATTTAAAATTAAATTAAATTTAAAAAAGAGAAGGGGTCGGATTAAATAAGTGCAAACTTCTTCCGACCCCTTTTCGGACGTGTAATTAGCTAAAGCTTTGTTGTTTATTGATATCAGACAATGATACTACAGATTATTCAATTATTAATTAAATATTTCGTTTTGTTATTGCATTCATTTGTATAGTACAGTATCATGTATGTATCATCTTTTGTTTCATTTGTATTTTCTTTGGTTTTACACGCTCGAAAAAATAAATAAAAAATAAACTAAACTAAACTAAAATTACATAAAAGATTTTCCATAAAAAAGTTGATTCAAGAACAAATCTCTGTTATTAGATCAGTAATCACCTTTAGACATGTATTCTCTCAAATTGTTGTAAAATACAAAAGTCTTCATTCTGTCAGATGCAATGCAAATCGTTTTAAACATTAAGTTTAAAACTTGCGCATGCGCAAAGCATATTTGCATATTGGTCAGCCGTCTAGATGTCAAGTGTCCTATTTGATTGCCTTGCGGAGTTGTCCAATATGGCGGACCATCTCGCACATGCGCAATGCAGATCGGGCAGGGATGCAGATCGGGTAGTGACAGTGGTCACTGGAGTTTAACAGACTGTCTCAGCCTATTATTTTCCGTCTGATGGAGACTTCATACTGACTTCAACATGTTCCACATATTTTAGACATTATTGGTGACGTATGCTTTTAGTTCTAAAGTTCAAATATTCTGCTGCTTTTTCATGCATTTAGACTTTTTTTTTCTTGTTCTTATTTCACATTCAAGTCCCCTCTATTCATGAACCCTTTAAAGTACTCCACTTATATACCACGTGCGACTGTTGCTATGTCAGTTCATCTTTCAAATACAAGGTTGCTTGTTTGATTCAAGCTCTTGTAGTCAATATGTCAAGGTTTTTATCCCTAACATTTTATCAGCTAACTAATGACACACACTCAGAGGATCTTTATAAACGTTTTAAGTATTGCACATCTTTAAACATGACTCTTATAAATCACTTTTAAAACCAGCGATGCACTACAGCGTCAGCTTTTCTAAAATAGAAACTTCAATGTTTACATCTTTCTAAATGTTTCTACTTTTCAATTACCTACAAATAATAATCCCATTTTCAATCTTCCAACTGTTCATATTTTTTGGTCAATTAAAGGTGGGGTAGGTAACTTTGGAGAAACCAGCTCGAGTGCGCTATAATTTGAAAATACACAGCCGGAAAAAAACTGCCACTTCCTTACAGAGCCCCTCCTCCAACACACACGAACGCGCACATGACCAATGAGGGCACAAGATAAGTTTGTGCACGAGATGGAAGGCTGACAGGCAGGTAGGCCATCCAGTTACTTTAGCCGGGCCGGCTAAAATGATTGGTCGTGCTTTTTACAGTACTACGGCTTCCACAGATGACATTTTGTTATGGATTTTTTGTCAAAGCACTTAAGATATGCATTGCTATCGGGATGTTAAGAGTATTCCATGGAATATAACAAAAAGTGTATCTCGAGCCGGTTTCTCAAACTTACCTACCCCACCTTTAACAAACCTGTTACAAATGTGTTGTTCAACAAATTTGAGCCTTTGCCACATTTATTTGATCACCATGGAAACCTTTGATCTCTGGACACGTCGTTAGCTCAAATATAAACACCTGTGTCATGGAACATGATGATGGCATAACTCCAACTGACATGCTCAGAGCAGCAGACTTCAGATAATGGTTAATGGTCCTGCCCTCAACAGCTCTACGTCAATTATGGGGTGTCGTCATATGCCGTTTCCATGGAAACGCATCCCTCGCCATAAAACACGATGTCGCTGTAACTCCAATGGACACGGTCCGATCGTCCCCCAAACTTTGCTTGTATATCACCGGTCCATGCCTCAACAGCTTTACGCCAAATCTGAGATCTCACCATAGGCTGTTGCCATGGAAACGCATCCCTCGTCATAAAACACGATGTTGCTGTAGCTCCAATGGACACGGTCCGGTCGTCCCACAATCTTCACCTGTATATCACCTCTCCATGCCTCAACAGCGCTACGTCAAATCTGACATCTCACCATATGCCGTTTCCATGGAAACGCATCCCTCGCCATAAAACACGATGTTGTCGTAACGCCTATGAAAAGGGTCAAAACAGCACCACACTTCAGATAATGGTTAACGGTCCAGTCCTCAACAGCTCTACGTCAATTATGGGGTTTCATCATATGCCATTTCCATGGAAACGCATCCCTCGCCATAGAAGACGATGTCGCTATAACTCCTATGAAAATGTTCAAAAAGTGCTCAAACTTCACGTGTGCTAACAGTCCAGTCGTGAAGACATCTACGGGACAGTTTTGAGATTTCTTCAAATGCTGTTGCCATGGTAACACAATGATCGCCATGAAACACGGTTTTCTCATAACTTCAGTGGAAATGCTCTAAATGGCCCAAAACTTCACAGGTTTGGTAACGATGCAGCCATCAACGCATCTAAGCGTATTATGGGATGTCATCAAATGCCGTTGGCATGGCGACAGATCATTCACCATCAAGTTAGTTCAAAAGTTTGCAGTTCAAATATTCTGCTGCTTTTCGTGGCCTTTTTACTTTATTTTCTTCTCTCATCACACATTCAAGCCCCCAGTGGTCATGTATAATTTCAATCTAAATTCTTCACTTTCTTCTTACACATTACATTTCAGCATAGCAGTTTAGCGTCAGCTTTTCAGCATAAAGCATTCCCACTAGAAATTTCTTCAGGAATTGCATTCTCTAGTTATGATAGTTATGGTTGATTAAACACTTGGCAAGGATTCTACTGTATGTTGCCATGCACTGCAGGAAACATTGCAGTCATACAAAAATCCATGTATAGTGTTTGCGTCTTTGCATTTCCCTGCATGTTATTTTGAGTCATTCTCATGTACCCCCATTCCTCTGCTGGCCAAAATCAATTTGAGGAGAAAGGTTGTGTAACCCCATCCTTTTTCTCTGAGCCATTGTTAACATGACATTGGAGAAGATTGATCAAGAAATGTATTTTTGGCTCGATTGTCCACCGCCTCCCCTTTGACCTTCAAGAGCTCGCATATTTTTTTTCATCAACTATTTTTTTTTAGTTGACTTGTCAAATTCTTTTTGGCTCCATTCATGTGTTGTTACAAATGCTTCTTACTTTTGCAGTTTTCAATAGATTGTGGTAAGGTTATTTTTTTCAGCTTGCACTTCAATAGATGAAAAGAAGTGATGAGGCTTTGCTTTAATTTGCCCATGTGAAATCACCTTGAAGGAGGTGTGAAAGAAGTGTGGCTTCTTACATTCCCACAGAGCTCGTCTTTATCTGGCATACGTCAGGAGTCCTTTTCGTGCTCAATGGAGAGGAAAGTGTTTTTCTTTCACAATTGGAAGGCCATCATTTGACTTGTGGTGCACTGTGGAATTCAATGAATGCATGAAGCAGGGTTTATGAACTGCTGCGTGGTTCATCCTCATTCCTCTCCTCCTCTGACAAAGAAAACAGGAGGTCCAATCAGACACCGCGGGGCATTGTATGTGTTTGTGGCTGTTTATGTGAACGGGTGCATGCTTACTTCTTGCTTAAGAGCTCTGCTAAATGCATTCCTCTCAGGGGGAAATGAGGAAGGGAAAGGGATTCACTGCCTATTCCACACTGATGAGCCCCTACCTATTGAAGCCCCAGTCAAGAAGGTTTAAGATAGAAAATGATGTGGGAGATGGGTTATAACTGGAGCACTGTGTGGATAAAAGGTACAGTTATTGAAGGTTTAGCATGCTTCTGGTCTATAGGAAATCCATATTTTATTTGACGTGAGAGCCGCTCAAGGCCTGTAAATTATTACTGGTGTATTCCACCTGCCTGTGGAGGTCACCCAGCCAGCTGGATCGGTAGGTGTGTGCGTGCGTGTGCGTGTGCGTGTGCATCTATGTCAGCACACATGTTCGTCCCGGTGTGTGTCCAGCCCTGCAGCCCACAGTAGTATGTGCAGCATGTCACACCATAACCATACTGCAGGCTCATCCATCCATAGCTCTATCCTTCCCTTCATCCACCCATGTACTAAAACACATTACAGAGATGACTGCCTCCGATGTGCCACTTTCCCCCAGCACTAAAGGCTTTCTACTGTATGCCGCTGGAGGCAGAGTGTATCATGGTCACAATAAGAAACACAAATACACATGCAAGCGCACATGCACAACCATAGCAGAGTATAAGTGCAGTTTTTATGTATTGGTATTTTACTCCAAAGCCTTTTACTCCAGTCCATTTTATGAAGTATTTTACTACATTATAGTTCAAATTTCCCAGCAGACTGAAATATGTAGAGCCACCTTGTCGATTCAAAACATTTAAATACACCTTTAACATGAACACATCAACAACTTAGCACTATAATGCGGATCATTATTCTCAATGAATGCACTTGGGCTGCAATTAATAATTATTTTCCTTTTCAAATTAATCTGCCAGTTATTTCAATTGTTTATGATTTTGTGGATCATCAAGAAAAAAGTGACAAATGTTCTACACAATTTGCCACAGGGGACATCTTTAAGTTGATTCTTTTTTCTTAGCCAACAGTCCAGGACATCCTCACCTTTTAAGATGCTGGATGTTATCAAACTCCCTCATTTATAACATTTTTATTGAAAATAGACTTGAAAATGATTAAGGTACATTTTACTGCAGATCTTATCTTGTTTTTTCTACTTACTTACAATAGCTTGCATTAGAGCCCTAGTTACAGTGAAATCATAACTTCACTCTCTCCTTCTCCCCACCCATCCTTTTTTACTCTACCATTCAGCCTCCGCCTCCCTCTCTTTAACCTTTTTGCCCCTCAGCTGGTGCTCATATCTCATCTTCCTCTCACTTCTCCCCTCCCTCCCTGTGCAGTCCTGCTGCTATCTTTACAAACCTCTCACTAATGCACCGCTCAATTAGCCTTCTATGAGGTTTTCAACTAAGGGCTGGGTAAATAGGTAATTACATGTTGTCATCCCCCCACCTCCTGCTAATCCACTCAACTCCACTCCTCTCAGTGTACCTCCCTCCTGCGCTCTCTCTCCCTCTACCTCTTGCTCTCTCAATATCATGGATGGCTGCTAGAGATGGTCCAATAGAGGCCCAGCGTGGGCCTGTTAGTCACAGCTGGCTTAGCCCTTCGATTGGCCACATTCAGCACTTAGTGCACAGTTTTCAAAATGTTCAGCCTGCACTTCAGCTATGTTACCCAGGACACTTTGTCATCAGAATGGGAAAACTGAAACCACCCACTGGCTAAGTGCTGATGAAGTCATGGCTGCTTAAAGAGATGTTAAACAGGTCTTTGATCACTTTGGCGGCTTAGTCAGAGAACGTCAGACAAAAAGGTGAAGTGAAAGGTGGAAAGAAGTAGTGGGAGAGATGTTTACTTTCTGTATAACCGACACAATCAGAGATCAGCTATTGATGCAATCAAATTGCATGCCTCAAGGCAGCAGTCTACAGGCAGTCAGTGAGTCGATGGAATGTTTTATTGTGCCATTGTCTGCTGAGGCCAAAAAAAGAAACAAAATATTTATCAGCTTTACCGCTGCTGAAGTGAATTGATGCAAGCGGTTGTCTTGGGGTTGTTCTCATCGGTTAAATCGTGTTTACCATGATAGATACAAGTCTATTCAACATAATCTATTCAGGCAGCCTCACAAACGCTGCCATTGTCAAGGTCTGTCCATTATTCAGCAATGTCTTAACAATGTGGATTTTCATCTTTTATGTGTTGGGACCAGGCCTGTTTCATGTGACTTGCTGCTGAAAAAGAAAAGGCTTCTTGGACTGAAAAGGTTTTATTCAAACATCAAGGAAAAAGAACAGAGAGAGAAACAGAACTTTGAGTGAACTTTGAAATCAAAATGAATTATGTATTCTGGATGGTAATGGCAGCTGGACTCACTATCTAAGATGACTAGACCTCGGCTATGGTATAAAGCATTTGTGAATTTCCTATTCTGAATTCAAGGTAATATAATAACACGCCAACACAAGATATTTGATTGACTTTCCAGTCCCTCATATTCAGGAGAGAAACAAGATAAAGGTATGACGAAAAGTATGAAAATAAATAACAGTTTGTAAGGCCTTTGGAGATAGGATGGAAGACTGTGAAATAGACATTCAGAGAAACTGATTTGTGGGAAAACAGAGGTAGAACAAAGGGTGAGTCAGGCTGAAGGGAGGAATAAATTAAAGTGAATGGGAGAAAGGGATGGGAGATGGAGTGTTTGGGGAACCAGAGGAAGTGATGTGTTGAGCACAGATATACGGCCCTAATCTCAATCAATCACATTTTCCCTTCCTCTCCTCTCAGTTGGTCTTATTGATTTATTGTTTCAGCCAGTGTCCTAAAAGCCCGACTCAAATGACTACTCAGAGTTTTTGGGACTCCATCTACCTCTGAAAACTACTTTTTGGTCATTTATTCTCACAGCTAAGTGTCTTCAGCAAACGATGTAGCAGCCCTTTCTCCTACAATGCCCTTTCATATAAACTACATTTATTGGTTGTGTTTCGGGGAGAAACTAGTGCTGGCCAAATTACACTAAGCACCCATTCATGAAATTGTTTTATAACTTAGGACTAGCTGGAGTCAAAGTGTCAAATAGGAAGTGCACATCTCTAATAAGGATATAGTACAGTTTAAAGAAAGGACGAGCAAGTTGAGGTGGAGAAAGTCCTTGCTAACAGCACTAGCTGCCAGATTGTATGCCCTTCTTCAGTCTAGAAGCCATGTCAGTCCTTTCGTCATCAGTTCATTAGTTTGAATTTGGTTGAAACTCATGAACCCTGGAACATAAATCTGTTTCAAAGTTATGCATATGTTTTGTTATAGGGCACTCTCATTGCCACGCCCCGCCGATTTGAAAGAACAAACACACCTACACACCAACAGACTTGACATCCATGTCGAATCGCATTCTTCTAAGGCTGCCAATTTGTAGGAAAATGTTTGTTATTCGACTGAGTGAAAAAACCTGATAATTAGAAATAAAAAGCCAGAGTGAATTGGTGCGTTTTCAGGGCTTTTTTGAAGGAAGCAAGAGTCTTTCGGATGTGACTGGGGAAGGAGTTCCAGAGGGAGGGGGAGTTCATTGAAAGGCTTTTTCTTTAATGAATGGAAGTTGTAGCATTTTGATATGGACATGTATCTGTAGAAAATACTGCTGATGAATATTTCAGTTGTTCACCTACATAAAGCCAGCATTTGATTCACTTTCATACAAAAAAAAGAAGTGGTTCAACAAAGAAAATGTCATGTCAACACACACAAATATTGAGAATACAGTGTATACAGTGGTTGGTCATTGAAGCAGCCGGTGCCACAAGCTGCAGCAGCAGCAGTATCAGCAGCTGACAACAATGTCATCACCAGCAGTCAAGAAATGGATGATGTTTCAGGTTTGTTAATCTAATGGTGATATCTGCACTCTGGCTGACTGAGTAAGAAGTGAAAAAGAGTGATGTAACGTTAATGTTATAGCTAGTAAACATGGAGTAACCACACTAAGTATACCCTTATATGTTAGTATGTATACAGAACATGACTAAAAATTATCCTAAGATGTAACGTTAACCCTTCATAACTCAGTCTACTTTTAAGACACTAAAATAACGTATTCCAATTTTTATTTTGTTTTCACGCGTGGAATTATACCGGCTCTCGTTTCAGTACGTATAACAACAGAACTGACAGGCAACCCTCTGAATCAGACTCCGATTGGCTTTGACTGCATCCACTCAGAGTGTCCGATTCAGAAACGTGACTCTTACACTCTTTACGTCACAAACAAAGATGGTGGATGAGAATAGATCTATAAAACGATAAGCAATGCGCCAGAATCAAGGTGAGACTATCCGCATCCTTTAAAACTCTACGCACATTCGTTACACCTTAATAAGTAAACGACTATTTGAGTGAGTTAAGGCATTAGTTTGCTTCATTAAAGGGTGTTAATGAGTGTTCTCCAGTGCCTTTTGTCCGCTTTAAGGTGTTATTAAGGTAGGGTTAATGTTGCTCTCAAAGTGCACCAGATTGATGCTTTCAACTTCAATATTTAAAAAAAATCTTCCCGGGGGAGCATGCCCCCGGACCCCCCGAGAGGAGGCGACGACCCCCCTAAAGGATGTTCGGTCCACCCCCCACTTATAAAAAATAGCACTGTACCCCTGCACCCCCCCCAACCCAACGACTCCTGGGCTAAGCCCCGGATCTCCTACAATCCTAAATCCGCCTCTGCATCTCATAGACTTGTATTAAACACATCTATTTCCTTGGCAATGTAGTCTGCCCAAACGCATCAATGTTTTAGGAAACTTTTACAACTGAAGCTTACCACCATCCTCTGTGGAAAAGAAGGAGGATGCAACATGTGCTTTTTCCATTCAGCTTATCTTGTTTTATTCGTGTAGCGCTATGATGCAACAAATACAAATTGTCTCTCCATTGACATTTCTGTCAGTGTGCCACTGTTTCAACAGGCCAAATGGAATAAGTTAATTAGTATGTCTAATTACATTTGGTGGCTCAGCTTTGGGAATATCAAATCAAATTAGGATAGTCATTGTTCTTTTTTTCATGGCACACGGTTTGCCTTAAGCGATGCTTTTTAGGATCTGTCTTTTGTTTTTGTCTCTATCCTTCTTAACGTCCCTTCGAGCTGTACTGCACCTTCGCTTTGTAGTCTACCCTCAACTCTCTCTCATCACCACCCACACTTCCTCTTTTTTATTTCATTGCATTTTTGGATCTTATTCTTTTATTTTTACACTTCTTTTTTCAAGTCTTCCCCAACTAGAAACTTCAGCTCCATGTCCTGATCATTTGTTTGTCTCTTGCGCTCAGTGTGAAATGATAATGTAATAACTACCAGCAAATGTATATGTGTTAAAAATAAAATTACCCTCTTTATGGTTCAAAACTAAATAAGCTGTTAATCCGATAAACCTCCCATTAAAGCAATGACCATTTATAATAAATATTGCTTTTAACGTTGCCTCTTTATGATGTAATCATCGGTTTTAAGCATTATGAATATATTTAAGGGGATAACTATGACATTATTAGTGCCAAACATTTCTTTAAGTCCCACTTACCAACTTTTCTGCCTCTCATTTCTTCCTCTGTTTCATCATCTTCCTCCTTCCTCATCTTCGTCCCCATTGACATGCGTCCTTCTGTCTGTCATGTGAAAAAACATAAGCCAGTCTGTCACTGTTTGCGTCTGTCTTTGTTCTGTCAGAATCTATCTCAGAGATAAGTGTGACTGATCGCTGCAGGCCCGGCCAGACAGACGGTGTATAATTGAGTGATAGGGACTAATGTAAATGAATGGCTTAGAGCGACAGTGATCCACAGCAGTGGCAGAAACTCAGGCTCCGAGGAAGGCTTTCTGTTAGGCCCACCGTAATACCAGCAACAACAGCCACCTAGATAACAATCTGGTGACTACCTGGCTGTGTCTGTGTGTATTTGGGTGTGTGTGTTTCAGGTTAACTTATTTTTCTCTTCATTCCATCCGGTGTCTTTTTCTTTTCTGCTTAATTGCTCTATTTTCCACTCTACTTCCTTTCTCCCCACACCTTTAACTCATCCCTTTCTCTCCCCGTTATCTTAGCCTTTTAATTAATGTGACATGCTGTGAAGTGAGATACTAAATAATGCAGGCTTTTCCAGTGACATTGAAACAGGCATAGTGATTAGTGGCCACACACACATTCCCACACACACCAACAAACCAGGATAGATGCCATTTTAAACAGTAATCTACCTTTAATAGGGATATATATTTTGCAGCACAAATGTGGCTTATTAGACGAGTATGACAATAATGGTCCCTTGGAGAACTGATAGTACCTGTATGCAATCGAAACAGCATTACTATTAGCCTACAGTAAAATGTGCAGTACAATAGTAAAGGGGCTGGGTAAATAAGTAACACAAAATGAAAATATATTGATTAAAAAGACCAGTAAACTTGTTAAATACTACTAAAGTAAAACTCTGATATAAAAGATTTTTAAATAATAATAAAATAAGAAAGAAAATAAGTAAGTTAAAGTTGGTGATTGCCCCTTGAAACCTCAAATCTAAATATAACTGAGGTCTAATATCCAGAACTAAATAAAACATGAAACTATAATTTCCCTGTGTTTTGGATGGGTGCACAAGCTACAGTAAACTGCATGGCTGGGTTCCCAAATCACAGTGCACAGGACTTCATTTGTGCAGGGAGAGATCTAGGTTATCCCAAAGCAATTGTTTCAGACCAAACCAAGTGGAAAATCCAGTGTGGGTTTAGTTGTTTGCTGCCTTGGCTGCAGGGATGTTAGAGTTTGTCCCCCCCCTTGCCTTTTTTAATCTGATGGCTTGTTCAGGAGTGGAGAGGATTAAGACTGCTGCTGATGATGACTCTGTCCAGTTTTGGAAAGCCCACAAACACATGCACGAATGCATAACACAGGACCACACAGCTGCAACATGGATACTCACGCTGGAGCAGCACAGGCAGTCAGCGGGAATATTCACATGCATGCACATACAGAGGCATCACCATATGCATGAGCTAGCCCATATGCACGCACATACAGTGTCACTCCCCACATTCATTCATGCAAAGACGCACGTTACACATGTAAGCATCGTCTCTCTTTGCCCCTGCTCATTTTCACCGTCTCTCACTCATTGCTGTCAGTCTCTGGACAGCAGCAGTGTTCTGCCATGTCCCATTGTGCCATGTGATTTGAGCTGTGAGATTTCAGACACAGAGTGACGCCTGTCTCATCTAATGCCAGACTTAACACCAGGCACTGCAGATGGCAGAGAGACAGTTGGACGGAAAGAGTTACCGAGAGAGAAAGTGAAAATGCAAAGAATATGACTGCTAGAAAGAGAGACATAAGGAAGAAATATTGTGAATATTTAGTAAACCAAAAACAGCAAAAAGTTACAAGAGGATGGAGACGGGACAGAATAGCTAGCGATAGAGTCCAAAAATGAACGGAAGTAAGGATGAAGCGATAGAGACATTGAGCTGTATGTTGACCCAACACTGTTTGCAACGTAGCCAGTAGATCAGTCTCCTCCCACTTTAATCTCTCCGTCGGCCATCAATCCCTTGTTCAATCTTCTCCACCCCTCCATGTTAAAGCCATTCTTTCCTTTTCAGTAATATGAAATCATGCCGCTTTGACCTACATTTGATAGAAATCCTGTATTGAAGTCTGCTTCAGAGATGTGTAGGGCACGAACTAAAGCCGGAAACAAATGAATCAGTTGCTTGCTCGGAGATAAAAAGTGAACTTTAGAAGCTGACTGATGTTTTAAAGCTAAATGTTTGCCATAAGTTGAAATTCATCAGCCACTTTGTGAACTCTTTTTTACACACACACACCAAAATACACCTCCGGCAATGAGTGTATGGTCCTAATGAAGCGAGAAGAGGAGAGGCAGCTGCATAACTGGAGTGTAAAGCCTAGAGGGAATCACACACTTCAAGTGTGTGTCTGTTTGTGTGTGTGTATGTGTGTGCGCACGGACTATATTATATCTGAAACTCTCTAATTTGGACGTGTTTAATGACTGCATTTCTTTTAACCTCCTTTCTTTCTCTCTCCAGGTTGTGAGGGCCTGTTTCTATCGTCTTGTTGTTCAGTGAGACAGTGAGCTCACGGTGGAAACAGCATGCATGTGACGACATATCCCATGATGCACTCGGCCAGTCCAGGCCTGCTCCTCCTCAGCTTCCTCTTCCTCGCTGATGCCGACTGTGAGTCTTTCCCCACTCAGTTCCATGCACTTATTTTCTCTCACATGCCTACCCCCATATATAGACACACAAAAATAAAAACTGTTACATATGCATTCAATACCTTTAGAATCCACATGTACACAGGCACACTGAGTCGTACAATGACCTGATTTTCTCCTACAAACCACTCCACTCCTGATATAATATCGCTGTGTAAGTAAGTGCGTGAGTGTGTGTATGTTTGCAGGTTTGATATGAGGCCAGCTGTTTTTGTCCATCCAGTATTACTTGGATAGACAGTCCACATATGGCAAATCAGATTGTGTGTGTGTGTGTGTGTGTGTGTGTGTGTGTGTGTGTGTGTGTGTGTGTGTGTGTGTGTGTGTGTGTGTGTGTGTGTGGTGTGTGTGTGTGTGTGTGTGTGTGTGTGTGTGTGTGTGTGTGTGTGTGTGTGTGTGTGTGTGTGTGTGTGTGTGTGTGAACATAGTTAAAATGGGTGTCTACCTGTGTCTATGCCAGGCATGGCGTCTCTGACAATTTGTCAGGTTTACAAATGCGGCTTTGAATCTCCCAGCAGCGGTGATGAAACTGCCTGATTTGGGGTAAGACTAAGGATAAAAGAAATGAAGACAGAAGGGGAGTTTGGAACTAAAACATGAGACGATCTGAAAAAGAATATTAAAAGAGAAAGAGGAGGTCATTCAAGCTCACCATGCAGACAGTTAACATCTGGGAGCAATCCTGTTGGAGGCCTCGGTAACAGTGGTGTCTAGTAGAATTGTATTTGCATATTTGTTTTTAAAGTGTGTGCTGGATAAGTATACATTTGCTTTGGCAAGTATTGTAAAAACAATGTATGTCAACCAGATACATTTGCAGCATGTTTGGTACATTCTGTTGGTTGGAAGGAAAATTCAGCATAGCTCTGGGCTTGTGGTTGTACGGTATGATGCTGGACATATATCATCGCCACGCTGTAACACACACACACACACATGTACGCTAGCACAGGCTTCAGGCAGCCATTCCAGCCCTGTAATGTTTTAAAACTGCACTGTCACACAAACCCGAGTTATAGCACACACATCCACAAACCACTCTTGTTTTCCTTTCAGCCTCCTGCCCTCTTGTCCCCTGTGTGAGTTCCAGGGTCGGTCAGTAAAGGCCCAGTCATCCATCAAAACGATGATGCTCCTAGACTTTCACAATAGCAGTTAGGAGAGCAGCGTAGACTCACAGAGGGTGGAAATGAGTCCCACTTTGTTTCCTCTGTCTATATTTTTCTTTTTCCCGTGCCCTCGTCTCATTCGCTGTGACTTTTTTCATTGCTCTTTTCTTGCTCGCTCTCTGGGTCTTCTCCGCACATCCATATAATCTGGTGAGAAAGGAGAGACAGAGGGCTTTAGGGGGGTAAAGGGACGAAAGGCTGTTCCTTTCTCCTTTTATCTCAGTGTGTATGACATAAAATGCCTCTTTTAATAACAACATTGGGACTAAGAGCACTTGAATGTTAAGAGTTCAAACATAGGCTCCAGGACCCAGACATCTTTGTTGCTCGTTGACATGTATTGAAATGTTAAATGTACTCGCAAAATTGCTTTTATGTGTGCTTATCTTTCCTCCAACTCAGTGCCAAAGAAATGGAATACATTTCAAGCATTATAGGGTTTTTACAAAATAGAGGCATCATTTTATTTTCCTCCTCTACTGTATGTCTGGAAAGAGGCATTATTTTGTATTCAACCATAAACACACATGCTTGTGTACACAACTTACAAACATACACACTAGGGCTGCACGATATATCGTGTCGTGACGATAATCGCGATATGCGCGATATTCACATCGCAGGAAGTGCGATTTTTTAATTATTTTTTTTAGGACGTGCGATGTTAAGTAGGCAAATTAACTCAAACACGTCATGTTACAATTCTTTTCAAATCAAATCAAGTTTTATTTATATAGCACATTTATAAACGAGTTTTGGTCGAGCCAAAGTGCTGTACATATAATAAAAATAGCCTACAGTAGAGACACTTTACAGCAAATACAACAGCACAGATTGTTCAGAATATCAGTATGAGAAAAACGACACCCTCTGTCCTTAGACCCTCACATCGTACAAGGAAAAACTTCCAGAGAAAACCCACAGTTTAAGAGGAAAAAATGGGAGAAACCTCAGGGAGAGCAACAGAGGAGGGATCCCTCTCCCAGGACGGACAGACGTGCAATAGATGCCGTGTGTAAATCAAAGAGATAATACATTTTACAGCATAGGTAGACCGAATGTTAGGAAATGCATGTGTCTGTAATAAGAAGATGAATCCACGAGGATCCCTTTTGCTGCTTGCTACAAAAGGAAAACTCTCATGTCAGGGGTACTTGAGTGAGTGACATGCAGGCTCTGCATGCACAGCAAACCACCAATCACAATCAAATCTCCAAAGCAAACGGACCCGGTGATTAAAGGTAAAAACACTGAATAAAGTAGTTTCATGTGTTTCTCCAGGGCAGTTTGGCGCTGCTAACCGAGCTAGCTCAGCTTGTTGTTCTGATAACTTAAGATCCAGACGCCCGTGACTAAAATCCTTCATCCGGTTAAATATAGTTAAAAAAAGACCAATTGTATAGCATTAAAGTTCAAGAAAGGATGGTTTGTGGACAAAAAAAACTGCCTTTTCTTTAATTCCTGTATTTGTACATATCGCAATATATATCGCAGGGGGAAAAAATATCGCAATGTCAGTTTTTTCCAATATCGTGCAGCCCTAATACACACATATACACATAAGTAGACTGAGGGTATTAGGATGCAATCAGATGGAACAGTATCCCATGTGCATCGTTGGAAACCTTGCATGGCACTGCACCATATGTGCATTCTGCACACAAGTACTGTACAATACAGGACATGGTTAAACTGTACACCCCAGCACGTGCACTCCGCTCTGCATCAACCAAACGGCTCGCTGCACCCTCGCTGCGAAGGGGACCCAAGTTTCCATCAGCAAAAACACGTGGGTTTGCTATCCTGGCTCCTAAATGGTGGAATGAGCTCCCCATTGACATCAGGACAGCAGAAAGCTTACACACCTTCCGGCGCAGACTGAAAACTCATCTCTTTCGACTTCCCTTCGAGCGATAGAACTATTAACAAAGCACTTATATACTAATAAAGGGCTGGCTTATCTAAAGCCAGTTGAGTAGCACTTGAAATGTTTTTGCTCTATGAAACCTGATGTACTTATATGATTCTGTTTTCTTCAAGTTTGTATTTTGTTGGTGGAACGCACTTATTGTAAGTCGCTTTGGATAAAAGCGTCAGCTAAATGTAATGTAATGTAATGTAATACAAGCCCACTGAGCTTTGCGTGTTTAAATGCACGTTTTTTTTTCAAATTCCTATTTTATTCCCCCCTTTGTCTCTGGCTCTCTCTCTCTCCCAACCATGTTTGTTTCTCAGTGTGTTTGTGTGCGCGTGCATGCATATGACATCTATCTGGTGGATTACGAGTAATGCCCTGATCCCGTCACAAACTGGGCCACCGCTCCATGTACGCAGTGAGATTCCCTGTGAGAGAAACTGCATTTCCCGGCGTGTCATTCAGGGCCACTAGAAACAATGCAACAAAAGGGTTCACTTGACTGACCCTCGTTTGCCCCAAAACCAACAAGCTGTCATCCTTCTCTTTGCAGCTTGGATGTAGCAATACAGTACAAATTCCAGCTGATATACAACTTGTGTGTGTGTGTGGAACAGAACAGAACAAAAAAATATCCTTTTTCAGAGGCTACAGGAAGCAATGCTGAGTTGCAACCCAGTGCTTCAGTACATTTTGAAAACGAGAGTGGTTTAGGATTCTACCCAAGGAGGCTCTTGGTAATGTGAAACTCTTTAGCTTCTGTTTGCATCACGTCATTTATGTGTTTTATTTATTCTAATTTCTTTTTCCACCAAGTCTAAGGAAAAAAAAACTAAAACAGACACATCATTAAAATACTATTTTTCCCAGTTTCTGTCAATGACATTTTCAAACATGACAAGGCACCAGGGCAGCATTGAAAGGGCAGAACTTGCACATGTGGTGACTGATCAACCTGTCAGCATCCTACCATATTGCCAGCACTCCCATGGCCTTGAGGTTGACTGGAATCTGAGAGGTGGTTGGGTCAATCGCCCACCGCTACTTTTGAGCGAGGAATGGATCAGTAAGAGCTTTGACAGCAGCCTTCTTTGGTTACCTGGAAGTATGTCATTCAGCTTTTACCTTAGGTTCTAAGTTTAAAGGTCTAAGTTGCTATTAAAAAGCAACATGTTCTTCCACAACACGTGGCAGGCTTCTTTTTTGTAACAACCCCTGTACTTGCGGAAAATACTCATACTTTGCCTTTTTCGGCAAATGCATCATAAGTGTTTTAGGGTTATATAATTAAATCTGATCGAGATGTTCCTTTTCTACCTCTGATGGGGTTGGTGATTCTATGGTAGACCCTTAGAAAGGCCGTGAAGCAGTTTTACACTTTGTGGGTCAAAGATTTGGCATTTCATTAAGGGATTTTGTGTCGTGCCACATACACTTGTGTTTGTAGTTGTCTGATTTAAATGTTTTTGTAAGCCAGCATGTGTAATGCTTAGAGTAGACAAGAGATTAGATCGCTATAAGTATCAAGTTTGTGCATGCTTCATGGCTTCTTGTTTCTGATGGATGAGGCACTGTCAGGATTCACTGGCATGAGATGAAGAGGCATGGTCACAGAGGTAAAAGGTTTTGGCCCCTGAGGATAAGTTAAGGGGGAGAAACACAGTCAAGCAGTTATTTTCTTAGACGGATTGTGTTTATTTTCTGTGATTGATTGATATTGCCTGACTCACAGAAAGTGTGAAGAAAAGGCAAGATCGCGTCTGACATTATTGCACACAATGACAAAATGTCAACATCTGCTCTCTGCAGTTTAGATCACGATGGAGGCACTAGGGGATTTTTCCTGTGGACTGGGAAGTGATGATGAAATCACCAAAAGGTCCCAAAGTGTTGCACTGGTCAACATACGTAGGTCTTTAGGCAGGATTTCTAAACGTTTTTTTAAATCCATGGACAACGACTACAGACACTTTGAAATGGTGCCTCACATACAACAGCATATTATAGATAGTTCATTTTATTTTGAGACAAACATCAACATTTAATATATAATATGCTATTTCGCTTAAATGTAGGGAATTCCTTGAGATTATTTAGATTTTTATATATGTCCCTTCAATATGAATCTTGAACTAGAAGCAGCTTAGTTTAGCTTACAGATACAGGGGGCAACAGCTTGCCTAGCTCTGTCCGAATTGTAACCATTACCATATGATTTCTTGTTTGTTTAAACTGAACGACTGGACAAAGAAAAAATAGTTTAAAATCAGCTTGTGATTTGTAAACAAATTAGATAAACTTGTAAAGTTTTATAGTTGCACGAGGAGACCCAAAAACAATATTTGTAAATTGATGATATACAGCTTTTATATGAAAAGGGAGGGGGCAGGTGATTCACTTTTCTTAATATCGGGGTCAGGTAAAAGATATATGTATATTCAATTAATTTAGTTTTCTCTGCCAATCAAATTATAAACAAGACATGTTCAGACATTGGGATGGTTAAACTTCAGTGGTGTTGTATAAGTAATATAAGAAATGAGCATAACATTTTTTACACAATTGTCCTTTAATTTCCTTATTTTTAATTAACTTCCCGTTTATTGTCAAATTAATCTAATTCATTATCTAAATAATTCATGCTGTCTTTCTAGAATACTTTATTGCTTTGTATTCAAATGTAGCTCCAGTTGTAATGTGCCAGCTTATACTCATCTGGTATATGGCATTAACCTTTAAAAAATAAAAGGGCTAATTTAAATGCTTAATGACCTCTTTCCATCATCTGCAAATAACTCTCCATAGAAGGTGACAGAAATGGGTCACATAAAAAAAAATCAGAAGTCGTATACACAAAATCGAAATGCCAATCAAAGCTATGTTATAATGCCAACTGTTTTCGGCACGATTTAGGAGCAGTCTACTGTTGATAACCTGGGTAAAGGACACAGAATATACATTTAAATAATATTCTCATACTCAGTTCTCAATTCTCATAGTAAAGTGAGCGTTTGTACTTCTAAAAAGTTCTGCAATATTATCTTCAAATGTCAATCCATGAGTGAGGCAAAAAAGGCAGAGAGAAGGAAAGTCCATGTTGATTTGAAAGAGAATGAAGCCGTCCAGCTGCTGAAGCTTCTCAGTGTTCTGGGTTCCCAGCCCACAGCACTAAGGTTATTAGCAGCTAGCATAGCTGTGCGTCCATCCATGAGTAAAAGGAACTGACCAGCGTTAGCTTAGCATTAGCTTAGCAGGTGCACCCGTCTGTGAAGAGGCCTGGATAGCTTCAGTTTAGCTCTAATTTAGCAGAGCAGTGGTGTGTGAGTAATACACTGTGACCAGCACTGAGAAAACCCTCTGTTCATCTTTATGGGAAGCCAGCCCTGACCCAGTAAAGTTGTGCACCCAGTGGATAGGCCATGTGTTTCTAATGATCTGTGTATAAAAGAAGACCCCATTTGATTAAATCCTCCCCTTGTGTTTCTGACAAATTAACCCTGATTAACTCGGCACTAGCCTGGCCCAGGGGCAGCTATGGTGGGTAAGTGGCATGCTAATTGGACATGCATCACTATCGGCAGTAAAAGTGCATCTTATTTGTTTCCTATTGCATCATTGTGAAAGTGATTCTTGGTGACGTCAGATTGAAGTTGTCCATACAACTGCAGATCTATAATCATACAGAAAGTGACAAAGTATCATCAATAAGCATGCAATTTTATATACGAGGAAAACTGTTTTTGACAGCAAAATAATAAATACAGATTATAGAGACACTGATGCAGATGGACATTCATTAAACTTGATAAATCACCTAATCTCCAATGTGAAGTATTATCAAAAATAAAAAAACGAAGGAACTTAATCATGTAGAATCAAATTTCCCATGTTAAAATGGCCCATTTTTCCAATTGTTTTACCATTGACACTTATAAGAGCAGAATGATAACTGTCTCTCTGTGTTTATTGGCCCTATAGCAAACCAATTTCATTTACAGGACGAAAGCTAGCAGTTGATAATTGCTCAGCCTCTTAATATGTCTGTTTGATTATAATGTGTTTTAAGTAGGGCCGGGACTTTAACGCGTTAATTAAGATTAATTAATTACACAAAAATTAACGCGTTAAAAAAATTTACGCATTTTAATCGCACTTATTTTTGCACCGCGGAACGTTTCTCACTGGATGAGTTTCAGGCGTACCGATTATACTGGAGCACCAACTAACGTTCATGACTTCAGACAACAACAAACCACAGTGAACAACAGTGGGAAATGTTGTTTTAAAAAACGGACGGATGGAAGCGTCGATAAGAGCACGGTTGTGTGCAAATTATGCAAAAAGGAATTCGCATATCACCGCAGCACATCAAGCCTCAAGTATCACCTCAATGCAAAACATATAGCAGCTAGCGTGGACGTTAGCCTCTTTATCGCGTTCACACCAAAAAGAGCCGGTACTAAAATTAGTTCATGAGAACCTTTTTACCCCCACGAAAGTCCCTGCTAGAGAGCAGAGAGCTGCTAGAGAGCAGGGACTTTCGTGCGGCTCTCTTGTGAGAAAATAGCTATATGTCTGATTGGCTGGGCGGATTGCAAACCACGCCCCGTAAAACTCCCAAAAAGTTTTGTGAAGCCGCCATTTTATTATCCTCGCATTAGCATTATTAGCATTAGCATTATCCCAGCGCAGAAACGCAGAGAGACTAACTTATGGCAACACAAAATAAAACATGGGAGCGGTGGAGATGAGGAGGTGTCGGCGTTCTGGCGATTTACTCGGAAGGCTTCAGTAGAAGCTGCTGGGAGTCCCAGCAGCTTCTACTGAAGCCTTCCCCAACTCCGGGGACTTCCGGCCGGGGACTTTGGGCGGCAGTATACGCCGTGAAGTGGTTTGCGGCCTGCCAGTAAACCCAAAGCAGAAGAAGAAGAAGTGACGTCAGCGGCTTAATTTGCCTAATCCTCCCCCAGGTTCAAAGAGTTCTCATGAACTAAATTCTCATGAACCTTTGTGGGAAAAGTACTGCGGTGTGAATGCGCCTAATGGTATACTAAAATCCATGTGAAAAAAATTGCTTCTCACTGTTCTCAGGTCAAATATTTATGTGATTAAAAATGCGATTAATTTCGATTAATTAATTACAAAGCCTCTAATTAATTAGATTATTTGTTTTAATCGAGTCCCGGCCCTAGTTTTAAGTTATGGTTCTGGCTAGCTGCCCACCCACACTCGCGGCTGACTATCATGGCCTCGGATCAGGCCCTGGTATTGGCCTCGTTCCTCGACGTGTCTGACAAGCCTGACTCAGTTCTAACATCAGCAAACCGCCCACCACCCCACTATGCAGCTTGATCTTTCCCTGGCAAGGACTGTAAATTACTCATTACGTGCTTAACTATCGACATGAACACACACACGTACGCAGGAAAATGTGAGGCGCAGGCACATATGCTTGGAAAGTTGTACCAACATCCGGAGCAGACCCTTCAGATGTGATCAAAACTTACAAAACGCAGACATGAATACTCACATAAACTGTTTATCCACTTGTCCACGCCAACTCAGAAACACCCAGGATCATCTATGAAGGTGTCTGAAGGCGATGCGCTCTATATTTATCTCGTAATTCTATATTCTTTATCTGTGATTTTTAGCTGAGTATCATCCAGCATCTCAAAGCTTTCTTGCCTAATTTGTTACTTGTTACTTACTTTGTTCATGAGAACTCTTTAGTTCTCATGAACTAAATACAGATCGCATTCACCGGAATAAATCCCTGGGGGTGGATTAGGCAAATGAAGCCGCTAACGTCACTTCTTCTTCTTCTGCTTCGGGTTTACTGGCAGGCCAACAACTTCACAGTGTATACTCATACGCGTATATATCTTAATATACATCCATGATACTGCCGCCCAAAATCCCCGGCCGGAAGTCCCCGGAGTTAGGGACTGGCTACTGAACCCTTCCGAGTAGTAAATCGCCAGAACGCCGACACCTCCTCGTCTCCACCGCTCCCATGTTTTATTTTGTGTTGCCATAAATTAGTCTCTCTGTGTTTGAGCGCTGGGCTAATGCTAATGCTAATAATGCTAATGCGAGGATAATAAAATGGCGGCTTCACAAAACTTTTTGGGAGTTTTACGGGGCGTGGTTTGCAATCCGCCCAGCCAATCAGACATAGGAACCTTTTTCTCCCACGAAAGTACCTGCTCTCTAGCAGGGACTGAAAAGGGGGGTAAAAAGGTTCTCATGAACTAATTTAGTTCCTTGGGCTTTTTGGTGTGAACGCAAATATATCGTAGTTCTGGTGAACTATTGTGGGAAAAGTACTCCGGTGTGAACGTGGCTATTTTGTGCCACTGCATCCATTGTGTTTGTTGGTTTGCTTTGTTGGAATATCATGCTTAATGCTTTCTTGCATCATGGAAACGCCTTATTTATCACTTTTAATTTATATACTTTTTAACTTTTAAACTCAAGACGTGCATCTGTATTTACTCCCAAATATGTCTTTTATTCTTAATCTATACATATGTTCCATCTTAATACACTATATTCGTAAATCATACTCCCTGAAGGTTTGTGCTAGCATCTGTTCTTACAAACTGGATCTCTATCCTTTGTGCCTCTAGGTTAAGACAGCATCTGCCAGTGTCCCTGACACTTCCTACAAAGTGTCATTAGCTTCATGTTGCAATTTGTCTTCTTTTCTACTCCAGTGAACCTCAATAGCCCCGGTACAGTTTGCAATTTAATTTAAGGAGGATTATCGAGAAAAACTGTTGCATTCATACTGTATAAATGCACTTTTGTCATATTTGCAATATACTGTGTGAATGAAAAAGTCCATACCATGTATGCAATCAATATTGTTTTCAACATGCCACAAGACAGACAGTCTTTGACCTTGGAATCAGAGTTTATCACACGTCTTCAGCCGTGATTCGAAAGTGATCCGGAGAGAGGAGCTGACTTTGTAATCCCTGCCATCTGCTGTTTAGATCAGATCCACTGTATGGTGACCTTTACAGTATGTAGGCCACTCTCCATCCGACGCACAAACACACACACAAACCAAGAGGGAAAAGATTGGCACTGTCTAATTCCATCTTAATCTCTTTCTGCAGCCCCCACTCAGTAGAGTTTCTCCACATTTCCATCTTGGGTCATATTGAGGGGGAAAAGGAAGGCTAAGGCGACATGCAAGAGCACCTAAGCATGAGACTGCTGCAAAGTGCCCACCCCAAGTTCTCATATTCATTTGTCCAAGTAAAAAATTGTTATCTTAGGTCCATGAAATAAATAAACCATCAGGCATCCCTTCCCCCACTAAAAGGGCTACAAATATTGAAGTGCCCTTTTGAGCTTGAGCCCTCCCTAACTTGGCCTAAATGTCAATGCTTAATCCGACCTAGCAGCAAAAACCAAAAAGACCTGATGATGTTGGCAAAATATCCTAAATAGAGAGCAGATAAGTGGTAGAAGGATAGAATAAGGAGGCAAACAGGGAGGATGGATTTGGAGAACAACATTTGGAGCAGGGGAAAGGAGACAAGGAGTAAAGAAAGGGAAGATGGGAGCCCATAGAGAGAGGGGAGGAGAAGAAATAAGAAGGAAGAGAAATTGTGAGAGCGAGTTGGGAGAAGTGGTGGAGCATACGGTTGCACCCCCAACCCCTCCTCATTAAGTCAGTCAATGTGACAGGAAGACTTATGTAACACCCCAGAGATGGAGGGAGGAGAAGGAGAAGAGTAACAAGGAAGAGGATGAAAGAAGGAGCAAGGAGAGCAGCTGTGACGGGGGAAAGAAGTGATTCAGTGGCAAAGAATTAGGCGGCGGGTAGAAGAAGATAGGGGAAATATTAGAAAGAGAGAACATAAGACAATTAACAGGAGATATATGAAGAGAGGGATCGTGCTAGAAAGATGAAGAGTAGGGGGAAAGATTTTTTTTTTAAAAAGCAATTGAAAGATCTACCGTGCCTTTTAGTATGGCTCTGCTGGCTTTAGACTTTTCATTTGTTTTGTGAGGGAGAGATTAGCAAGAGGATTAAGAGAGCGATTCTCCCACTCCTCATTCTTTCTGTTTCCCTCTCTCTTTTTTATATCACTCTTTTTCTCCCTCAGATGGGCACACGCACATTTGTCGACTCGCTCAAGCATCACACACACCACGAGACTGAGCGTGTAGAGTTTGGTGGCATGCATTTAGAAATCGTGTGCATCCAATTATTAATGAATATATCAGGACTGCAATTGAGCATTATTTCCATTCTTAGATGATCATCAGTTTATCTATTTTCTGATTAATCAATGGGGTCGTTTTCATGCAATCAGAAAAAAGTTACCAATTCCCAAAGCACCACCTGACATCTTCATTTTGTGGTCAACCAAATGCCCAAAAATATGTTACCTTTCATCGATAAATCACTCATCACAATTGTTGTCAGTAATTGTTTGTTCATCGACCATTCATTGAATCAAGTAATCCTTTAGGCGCTAGTACATATCTAACTCACACAGGCATGCTGACTTATGTGCACAGTTTTGTGTATATATACTTAAGTTGGCTTATGCATTTGCGAAAGTAAGCAGATGTAGAAATGCAACAGCGCACACATACATACACACACTACTCGATTCACTGAGGAGTATTTGGCCATTGAGCCAGTGAGGTGTAGAGTGATTGGCAGCTTGGGGCTCTCCGACCATGTTTGCAGTACATCTGGCTCTTCCTCCCTCACTCTCGCTGACTTTATCTCACCCTCTCTGACTTTATCTCACACTCTATCCTCTCTATCTCTCTCCTTTCTGCTCTCTCTCTATCTCTCTCTCTCTCTCTCTCTCTCCTCTCTCTCTCTCTCTCCTCTCTCTCTCTCTCTCTCTCTCTCTTTCTCCTGTCCAACTCCTGCTCATCTTCCTCTCTCTCTCGCTCTCTCTCTCTCTCTCTCTCCACTTCTGCCGCTCATGCAGTCTCCTCCTTACCCATTCTGCTCTCCATCTGTCTCTCGCTAGTTCCCTTTATCTCCCTCACTCTTCTGTTCAGTACTCCCCACTCTTTTAAACGCACACGCTTTCTCTCTTTTTCTCTCCTTCCCTCAAAAAGCTTAGCCTTTCTCTCTCTCTCTCTCCCTCCCTCCTTTTAAACAGCAAAAAGCAATTATCTCCCTTTGTCAGGGCGGTTGGCAGTAAGCCCTTAAGTAGGGATTTTCTGGTTTGGCTGGAATGCCATTAGGTGAGCTGGTGGTGACGTGCCGTGACTGACGTGCCGAATCTTTTGATGTTTGTTGATGTCACAATCCAGCGGAGGCTGCGGTTATGATATTGTTGGCGTCCCCCGGAATGAGGGGCTTTAGTGGTCATGTCAGAAGTAAGTCTTCATAAATCCTTTATGGCACAGAAATATTAAGCTTCTTTGGTGTTTCACGGACAGAGGGAAACACATGGAGGATATACGCACACAGACACAAAGCCCACCGTACTACTGTACTCCGAGAGAGAGATATAGGTGCATGCATACTCCAAGAGTCCACACACACACACACACACACACACACACACACACATACACACACCCCGGGTCTCAGATATCACTCAAATAGAGCTACACACAATGTACACATACAGTATGTATAATAAACTCACCCTTGGGGAATAACCCATTGGAGGAAATGTGAATGTATGTGTGAATGCTGGTCAGATTATTATGAAAGGTAATGTCAATCGCATTAGGACCATTGACACAAACGGCTACATTTTGGGTTGGAACTTCGCTTAACTTTTGTTTACATCTTTTCACACAGCACCCCCCAAGTTTACACGAACCCCAGAAGATCAAACAGGAGTCCAGGGGGGAGTGTCCTCCTTTGTGTGCCAGGCCGCAGGGGATCCACAGCCCAAGATTGTCTGGAACAAGAAAGGCAAAAAAGTCAGCAACCAGAGATTTGAGGTATGATCCTCAGACACTAATGATGGATGATTAATTTAGTCCTTTTGTATGATAAAAGCCTATCGTCCGCTTTTCATGCTGAAATCTGCATAGGGAAAAAGGACTAGGTTCGTATTCAAATACTAAACCACAACTCAGGTTCACTGCAGGATGAATGTTCTCAGTGGTTTATTAATGTGTGTTTAATATTATTTGTTTGCCTTTCTAACCTTTAATTTATAGAAACACGTTTTAACTCAAGCAATAATATTGGCAACTTAAAATGGGAGCTATTTTGTAGATTATTGATTAAAGGTGGGGTAGATAAGTTTGAGAAACCGGCTCGAGATACACTTTTTGTTAAATTCCATGGAATGCTCTTAACATCCCGATAGCAATGAATATCTTAAGTGCTTTGACACAAAAATTCATAAAAAAATGTAATCTCTGGAAGCCGTAGTACTGTAGAAAGCACGACCAATATCTGAGAGCCGGCCCGGCTGACATAACTTGATGGCCTACCTGCCTGTCAGCCTTCCATCTGTGCACAAACTTATCTCGTGCCCTCATTGGTCATGTGCACGTTCGTGTGTGTGTTGGAGGAGGGGCTCTGTAAGGTGTATTTTCAAATTCTAGCGCACTCGAGCTGGTTTCTCCAAAATTACCTACCCCACCTTTAATGAATCAAAATAAAACAAAATGGAATAATAATTGCATTAATCAAAGAATAATTTAAAGGAATGGTTTGACATTTAGGAACAATTAGGAATAAATGATATTCTTGAATAAAAGGATTTTCCAGGTAAGGCAAGCTTTGCTTTTAATAAAGTAAGAAAACACAACTTACTCATAAACTTGTTGTTCTAATTTAAAAAACAATATTTAATGTGTGTGTTTGAGAGTTGTATTTGCGCTAGAAGTTGTTTTGACCTTTAGACAAAACCATAACTGTAACTTTGAATTGAAGAGTGGAGTCAATCTTCTCATCTAACTCCTAACAAGAAGGCAAATAAGCCTGATTCTCAAAATGTGAAACTATTATGTACTGATTGAGGAATCACTGAGAAGTAAGTAATTATTGGTGTCTCCTTGGGTTCTGAAAAGTAATTTCTCCAGCACAATTGCCAGATATTTCTAGTTGCAGCTTTCCGTTTGGGATTATTTGCTGCTTCCTTATCTAATGTGATAATAAACTTTTGGGTTGAGACTTGTCCATTTGGTTCTGTGTAATTACTCACCAAAATAAATAATCTATTTATCAAATGATCCACTAATCAAACTAATCCTCGGATAAATCGATAATGAAAATAACAATACAACAATAACAATAACTGGTTGGACTGTTTAAAAATAAACGGCTAACTCATAGCCCGTTTCAGAGCTTAGTTTTGGACAGATACTTCATTAATGGTAGCAGTTACCATCAGAGTGCCCACAGAGAGAAAGGTGTATTGTTGGCACTGTATTTATTGCAATTCAATTTTACATTTAAGTCAATAATTGAAAAAAGGGTAACTTCCTTTTTTTTTGGGGGAGTGGCTTGAACACCTACCAGTTTGTTTATAAAATCAAAGTTGTACTGTTTAAGATTTGATCAGTTTATCTGCTTTTTCTCCATTTGTACCGCAAAGGTTATACAAGTGTGTGAAATGTTATCTGCTCCAACACTTTCATATGTCAGAGGATGCCTTGGGCTACAGTATATGAGAGTCTCATATGATCAGCCTTATAGTTTCCCTGAAGGCTCTAACCTTTGAATGATTTCCCCTCCTCCACAAGTCACTCTCAGATGGAGTTGTTGCATCAGTGCCCCCCCCACCCCCACCAACTCATTGTCACCCTGAGCCCACGGTGTTTTTTTTTCACTTTAATAAGTCGAGTTTCCTCCCAGGTTTGAGTTCATCTTGAAGTCCTCCTGTTTGTGATTAAATCACTCGAGGAGATATTTTATTTTTAATCCAACCTATATAATCTCAGAATGTTTTTTTATTCCCCCTTTTCTGTCCTGCCAGCCTGGAGTTGTTGAGGGATTTCCTTTTATTGGATTTTCAGTCATCAGAAACCTTCTCAGAATTCAGAATCTGATACATGCTTGTATTTAACTTAGCAAGAGTATTCAAAATGTCCAATCCCTTATTTGAGGAAAATGTCATGTTATAACATATTACATAAACATCAAATATAATGATTTTTTCACCATCTCTTCTCCATTTTTTAAATACAAAAATTGTTAAACGTTTTCTTTCAGTGGATGGCTTTTCTGGGGCTGCCTGAAATCTTTTTTTAAATTGTGTGTAATGACGCTGCAAATACAGCTTTAAATACAACATTAACATATTGCTTATCAGTGTTACAGTAGTATTGGCAACATTTTCCCATTTAAACATCCACTGAGATACTTTAGCATTCCTTAGAAGTTGTGTTTCTGTACACCTGATAAATGCAAGTCGAATATTCACTGTCTTTAAGATGTATTTATTTGGTTCTCTAACATCTGATACATATTTGGTTCTGTAGCTATTAAATGCTCTATTATGTTCACCAGCTAGTTGCTAACATTGTATGTTGCCTTGCGTTAGAAAGTTTGTCTAAAGTGAGTTTTTTAACTTTTTAACTTTAAATAAAAGTGCCAGCGGCCAAAAATTATGATGAGACCGGTTAAAAGTTAACCATAACTGGTGGTAAAACCAAAAGATAAGCTTAAAGATGCTAATAAAAGGAGCGTTGGTTACTGCAGATTCAGGTGATCGTTTTCTGTCGGTTAATCACTACAGTCTTATACAGTATGTTTTGATAAATTGTTAGATATGTTATATTGACTTTTTCAATGTCTTTTCTCACTAACAGGTAATAGAGTTTTGACGACGGGTCCGGCTCGGTCCTAAGGATCCAGCCGCTAAGGACCCCGAGAGATGAGGCTATTACGAATGTCACGCCTCTAACTCTGCAGGAGAAATCACTGCTTCAACCCGACTGAGTGTACTAAGAGGTCAGTGTGAACATCCATGCAAGCTGTTATTCTTATCAGCTGTTCAATCACATTGTTTCAATAGCTGCGAAGAAAACCACAAAAGATCATTCTTGGATTGTAAATCCATCAATCACATAAAACATTGTCTTTTAACCCTTGTGTTGTGTTCGAAAGCTGTTTCCGTTCATGGTGTTCAACATTGATTCATCTAAGTCCAAAACACTCAAAAATAATGACTATCATCCAATATTGTTTTAACTACATCATCACTAACTTATTATGATTCACAACCTCACAATCCTGTTTTCATTTTATTATTTATGGCCCACAAAACACATATTTTAAGAAGAAAATGGGATTAAATTCACTCATTATATTCCCTATAGTGAAGAAAGTGGATAATTATGTTATCTGACTATAATATTACTAATATTATATTATTGACTAATATTAGAATACAATTTCACCCCCCAGATTTTTTTTACAACTTTATATTATTAACTATAGTTCCAATAAAAAAAAAACTAGAGGGTACAGTAGGTGTCACTTGAAACGGGCCACTGGAGACCCCAACACAACATAAGGGTTAACAACAAGTGAACATCCCTGTGATGTTATAACTAGTCGGATTAAATATTAACTGAACAAATAAGGAAGGTGGTTTATATTAAGTTATACACATTTTCAAGCATGTTCTTCAAACTTAAATGGAGAAGAAGTCAAGGCTTTTTGGATGTTTTTCTCAGATGTAGATATACAGTTATAGGCAAGTGTAAGCCTGGGTCCACTGCAGTAGATGGTTTGTTAGTGTTAGTGGAGTCCATTAATGCACATAGTGATGTTAGTGTTAGTGGAGTCCAATTAGGAGAACATTATGTACCGGGAGTTTGAAGCTCAAGAGTGATTAGTGAGTGAAGTGCTCAAGTGTGGATAATCACATCGCCTGCCTTTACAGCATGCTCATGGCGGAAAGGACGTGCAGCCCATTGTTCTACCATCTCGTCTCCCCTCTATCTCGCTATTCCCCCTCTTGTCTCTCTGAGGGGTTAATAATAACATAGTCTACAGTTACTCCTCTCCACTCTCTTCTCTTCCATCTCGTCTGTCTGTGTTTTAGTCTCTAAAGTTCATTCCCTGTTACGCTGTATTTCACTCTACACTTTCTCTCTGACTTTTCATTACACTTTGCTCCTTTTTTCTCCCTTTCTCTCTCACTCTCTATCTGGCTGTCTGTCTTCTTTTTCTCTTCGTTCTCCCTCAATATGCTCTTAGGTCCACTACAACCAGCAACCTCTAAATTATTCACATCAGTCCCAACTCTTTGCATCTTCTTTGCCGTTCGCTCCATCCATCCAGCATCGTTCCTGTCTCACGTTGGTTGTCTTCGTACTTGTACTGTGTGTATGTGTGTGCAACTGCATGTGCTCTTGCTTATGTGTCCCTGCATCTATTTTAGATTTTTCCTTCCTCCCTTGATGGAAGCTATGGGCTCGTTGTCTAATCTTTATCGAAAACGTAACCATTCATGCACGCACACATAGGAAAAAAAACACACACAAACCTATCCTCAATCTTAGGCAGTCAGTCTTTATGTAGTGATTATTCCTCTTTCTGCCTCCTCTGAGGAGTCATTGTGTTGTGGATGAATAAGAGGCCACCTGGGAGCTGCTAATAGCCCCTGATACACTGTCAGTGCAAATGTCAGTGGCAAAGTACACACACATGTGATACCACACACACCTATACGAACACACACATACACACACCATATTCACCCAACACACCGAGTCTTGTCAGTCATGTTCTCCTTGTCTCCTCTGGCTCTGTAAAGACACCGCTCCCACTGGTGAGTGTCTGTCTGTCAGACAGGAGGATCCGGTGTTAAGGTCAGCCAGCTTAATTACTGAGGATAAGAACCGGGCTAATTGAAATCTTGGCTTCCAGTAAACGGCCGTGATTGACAATGTCTGAAATAATAATGAACTTGAGAGCAATTATATGCTTTAGGATCCAGTGTTCATTCCCATACTGTATAATTCATGGTTCGGTAAAAGTGGAGCGTGTGGCTGTTTGAATTAATGAATGAGTCTCGGAAAAAGTAATACAGTCTAAAAATTGCAAAGTGAAGTTGTTAAGTTCTTTTTAATCGACATAAAGTCTGAAGGGGCAAGAAACTTGAGTGTTCAGATTATCAGAGAAGCGAGAGTGTGTAGACAACTTTATTTTAAGATAAAAGAGTGTGAGTACAGTACAAATGGTAATATAATTGAAAGTTGAACAACAAAGTGGGTACACATTAGCTCAACAGATAATACTTGGATTAAAAACGCGTCTGTCTTCTCACAATGTAGCTGCAACAAGATATTGTGCAGCCTACCAAAACAACCTAATGACGTAATGAGAGTCATACAAATAACCAGCTAACTACAACAGCCGCAATGCCACATCGATCCAGGGGACTTCTTCTTACCACACCGCCAACTTCCTGCATCCTTGCTTCGACCACACCCATTTTTTACTTAATGACTTGTGACTGTGTCTTAACCAACTCTGACCTCAGACAGAAATATAAGCACCTGGAAAAGTACTCAAACCGATTCTGTGGTATTTCCCGCTACAGTAGGGAATCTGCAGGACCACATTTTGCCATAGTGACACTCAAACCACATGCACACACACACAGACTCATAAGGTCAAAACTGACCATTCACACACTGTAACAAACCGTGGCTCCACAAAACTTGACCCAGACTTAAATCAACAACAACATTTTTACTATGTAATAATCACAAGTAATGTAACAGTTCGTAAGTGTTAATGTTATTGTATCTATCACGTAACCTGTTTTGTCCCCTGAGTCCGTGATGAATGACAGGAACAGGTTTGTTTGCAGGTGCTGATATTACAAATGAGCTTCTAATATACGGTCTTCCAGATTTCCAGATGACAAATCCAGTGAGCTATGTGTGTGGATTTCTTTTTGGGTCTTGTATAAAGAGGAAAGTGTTCACACGGTAGTTCCCATGATTGGGAAACCGGGCATTTCTATGAGCTGTGAAATGATCTGGATCTCTCACAGTGGAAAACACTGAAGTGGGAGCACATCCAAGGAAACAGTGGGATGTGTGGAAGGCTCCGTCAACAAGGGAGTGTAGCGTTTTTCGCATCTGCTCTGACCTCAGGGGGTACTTTACTGTTCAGCAGTGCGCACACACACCACTGGAGCAGCTTTGTGTCCCAAACCCACGTTGGTGTTGCTTACACCTGTCCCATGATGGATGGGGGGGAGCTGGTTACAGTATGTGCATGCATCAACGTGTGTGTGCATCAACTCATTCAATCAGTCCCTCAAACATTTGTCCTTATATTTACTTCACACCTTGTCAGCTTTAAATGAAAGAACCTTGTCGTATTTTTTAACACCCTCATGAAAGTATGTGCGTTCTCCGTCTGTGCTTTTGGTTCTTGCACACACCTCTACTTACACATCCATATCTGCAACTCTCGTTTGTTCTGTGCCGGTGAGTGGTTTGTAGAAGAGGGGCCGAGAGAGATGCATGATCTCAGGGAGGTAGCATTCTAACTGTGCATCCTCAACGTTCAGTGCAGTGTCCCACCCCAGGTAGATGAAATAGAATGCGTTATTCCTGCCTACGAGGGGATGGCTTTGAAGTAAGCGTTGCATAATGAAAGCGGAGAGAGTCAGGATTGTTTATGCTGTATGGGTCCCTTGTGTTTCTCTCTCCCTTTCTGTCTGTTTTTCCTCTTCCCCACTCCCCTTGTTCTCTCTTTATTTTCCTCTCTGTCACTCTTTTTTTGTCTCACTGTATTTTCATTCTAACTCTCTTTTCTTTTCTTTTTTTGCACTTTTGCCCTCTTTTACCACCCGCCCACACAGACACAGTAGTACACACAAAACACCTTCTGATCTTGTTCTCTTGGTTTATTATGTCCTGTTTCCGTTTGTCGGCCGTTCTCTGATTGATTGAAACCAAAGCTGTTAAAAGGCCACACACGCACTCGCAAAGCCAGTGTCTCACGACCCGTCGGCTATGGTTCGATGGGCAAGTACCAGAATTAGCATCTCTTTGGCAAGGTTCAGCGCTAGGATTTCCCGTTAATGAGGCTCTGTGTGGTTGAGAGGGATAAAGTCACAAGGGATTCTTGTTTTTTTTTAAATGGGAGAAAATAGACTGCCTTCCAGATCAAATGCAAACACATGCAGGAACGTACGCTCCTTGCTCATCTGTCTTTTCACCATGTCTATCTTTATCCACGTTATTATGGATGACTCATGAATCTGACATTTTACCCCGCAGTTATAAAGTGTAGCGGTGAACAAAGTAAAGAATTATTTTTATCAAATGTATTTGCTTTTAACACGTTTGATTCCAAGGGTGAATACTGTTTTTTCCATCTAAATAAAGTGTAGGTGCCTTTGACCCTCCCCCCTCCTCGAGGTGATGTCCCCTCCTCTTCCCTAAGTCTTCTCCTTCAGTTGAATGAAGTTGGCTTAAAGGTCCCATGTCATGCTTTCCGGTTATTACCCATCCCCTTGGGTGTTATGAAGGTTTTTATGCATGTAAACGGTCTGCAGAGTCACAAACCCTCAAAGTACACCGTAGCGAGTAAAACTCTAACACAGAAAAGACCTATCTATGCTGCCCCAGAACGCCTCGTTGGAGATTTCTCTTTTCTTCCTGGGTATGGTGACGTGCCCATACGTATAGAGTTCCTCACACACACACACATGCCTCACACACACACACTCTCTCTGCGGCAAAACTGTGACACGCTGGGGGGGGTGCTAGTTGTGCCTCGCAGCGGCGAAACTAACTGTGGCGCGCTTACACTGTAGGTGCGCCGCGTTTGGGGGTTCGGGTGCTAGTGGAGCCTCGTAGATTGGGGTGCTGCAGCCCCCTGAGCATCCCCCCCTTCCCGCGTCCATTCACGATGTCTCGCAATGTCCCGCCAACACGGCACCCAGACCCCACGCAGCATTCTCATCTGTTTGTCATTACTGGTGTCATTTTCTGGCTGCTAACGCCATTGTAACACATAATCAATGATGTTCCACTGTAACGGTGGACTCATCAGAACAGAGTGGGCGAGCTGACCAATCAGAGCACAGTGGGCTCATAGGGAGGGAGGGGGGGGGGGGGGCAGGAGCTCCAACAAGCTGTTTCGGACAGAGAGTGAATACACATACTATAACCAATGTGAGTTTGGAAAATTGCACAATATAAATCTATTCTAGTAGACCTCAACAATGGAATTATGATCAGTAGAAAAGGCCATGACATGGGAGCTTTAATGCCTTTGATTTGTGTTATCTCAGTGAAAGGACTCATCATGTTGGATCTAATTGCCTCCGATGTCTATGAATTCACATTTGATTTGCCAATCCCAAAAGGGTGCAAGTCCCAGTGGATGCATAATTATTTGATTCTCCTATTTGATTCATGCAAAGTGCTTCCAGAGAGGGTTATGTGCAACAGACTGAGCAGCAGGACAAAAAGTTTAGCTCAAACTGAGTCCCAGCAGAATAGAGAGTATTTGAGTTTCCATTTATTTATATTTGAAGAGCCATTGCCTGAAGCTTTTTGAAGATAGTTTGTCATGGGGGAATGAAATGTTACTTATTATATTTGACCTTACTATTATTCCTCAAAAGTCTTGCCTCCAGGCTCCTGGCCAGTTGGAAAAATATTTTGGCTCTAAATTGAATCTATTTTGACCAGCCAGTTTCCTTTTTCACTCTGGACAAGTGCCTCAACCTGCTCGGTGTCAATTCAGAGCTGAAGGCAGTTGTGTATTAAGAATCATGTTTTGTCTTGTTTCGAACATCTATCTGCTTTAGGGACATGTCAGAAAACTCACTGCAATTAAAATTGATTGACATGTTGGGAAGATAGGAGAGAAACTGATACTGCTCTAATATGAATGTTAAATATGAAGCTACAGCCAGCAGCAATTCTACAGCTGGCCTGGCTACATCTGACAGTAACAAAATCCACCAAACATGCAATCATGCACATAGATAAACCTACTGTAAAAGAAGCAAAACCTTAAGATTGACAGGTTCAGCCTCATGGATATGTGTCACATACTGTATACGTTGTACGAAAAACTACTGTAACAATATAATATTGTATATATTATATCATATAAAGAAAAAGCGTCCTGTTTCTAATCCATTAAAAATAACACATTTGAAATGTATATTTCCTGCTTTGTTTAACTTGTGTT
Source organism: Gymnodraco acuticeps (assembly GCF_902827175.1). Lineage (NCBI taxonomy): Eukaryota > Metazoa > Chordata > Actinopteri > Perciformes > Bathydraconidae > Gymnodraco > Gymnodraco acuticeps. The sequence continues at coordinate 4,094,880 of NW_022992126.1, read as the reverse complement.
TTCATCCTTGTAGAGGACCAGCTGCCCTCAGGGTTCCCCACCATTGACATGGGTCCCCAGCTGAAAGTGGTTGAGCGTTCTCGAACCGCCACTATGCTCTGTGCTGCTAGCGGTAACCCTGACCCAGAAATTACCTGGTTCAAAGATTTCCTGCCAGTCAACACGTCCAATAACAACGGACGAATCAAGCAGCTCCGCTCAGGTAAACAATTGTTTTAATCCTCCATTCTTTCCCTTGTCCTCAATCCCACGCTTTTATTTCTATTTAAGGTTTGTTCCCTACCCCTCTTCTAATATCCGCTCCTCGTTTATTTTTCCCCATACCCGTTTTTTTATGTTCTGTTCCTACTAAGTGTCTGTTATTCTTGCCCCTGTTCACCCCTTTTCTTATTGCTGTTCCCACTCCTCCTGCCGTGGTTACTGGCTGTGTTTCTCTGCTGCTGTGTAGTATGAGTTGACTGTGTGTGGTTGCCAACTTTTCTAAACTCTTCAAAGCCTTAAACAGTAAACTCCCAACTTCTCTCTGCTTTTCTCAAACCTCTGAGGTCTTCCCGTGCAAATCACCATCACGAAGGGTTTAATTGTTCACTTAGTACAAACGTTATGAAATATTTGTAACATCACGCATCAGTGCGCACCATGTCTCTAGTCATAACAAATGTTCTCTACTGACTGAATTTGCAAGGTAAAACCCAGATGTTGGTGGCTTGCACTGAAGGAATGTCCTCTCTCAGATGACTCACTGCTGTGACTAAACCAACAAATAACCTTTTGTTTTTCCTCATATTATGGAAATACGTGTGTCTTTTGTGAGTGTGAAATTGACTCACGGACATTGCATTTTATTTTGAGTAAATACATTGAGAGAATTTGTAAAACTCAAAGACAGGAGAACTGGGGAAAATACACAGAGAATAAATTGTTTTCCAGTCCAGGCACTCAATCTCAATCAGCGTTTCTATAGCCACAGTAGTGTGTAAAATCCCAACTTGTCTTAGCAAATTCCCCCCCCCCCTCCTCAGTCCTCCTTCTGCTTCCAGGGACCCTCTGGACCCAAAAACCTTTCTTGTGATTGGACATCCAACTCTCTGGCTTCATTATGGATAACAACCTTTCTGCTTCTCTCCCAAATTGTTTTTGTTTTAGTTCTCTGGCTCAACTCCCTGCTCAAACTCCCATTTTGACCTTTATTTAATAAATAAAATATATAAAAGTAAAAGCATTTACAGAATTGTTAGACCTTAAAATGTCAAATATTTGTCATGTTAGCTTTGCTTCTTCTATATGATGATTACAACGTACTTTTACAAAAACAAAGTTTGTGTAGATAATCAATATTTGGCTTCTTCTGGGAGTTCCAGTGCTTTTTCAAGTGTTTCTAAGTCAACTCCTCTGTGTAATCAATGGTCCGATTATAATGCCATGTCTATGCTGTTTCTTTTCTCTTTATATCTTTTTAACTACAGAGTCCTTTGGTAAGTGCTTCTGTTCCGAGGCCCACACCCTCACTGTCCACTTTTCTATATACTGTTCACTAATGCTGCTTCTGTTGCTGCTGCTGCTCACCTTTACAATACTGAAGTGTAATTCAAATGCATGGCATGCATTTAACTAACAGTCACACACAGAGATATAATGAGCACAGATGCACACACACTCTGCAGTCACCCATACATCATTTTGGATACAGACACATACTATAGATGCTATGAATTGATACAGAATAAATAAAATACACATGCATAAACACATATCTACACATATATAACTAAATATACATGAATATACTCACACATATCTCTGTCACCCTAGAGGTAGCTGGCCTCACCCTCACCTGTGCACCTGCAGCCTTTCCACACCCAAATAATTACAATAACTTTCTCCTCACACTCACCTATTTACTTTTCCACTTATTAAATTATTCTCCCTCCCTCTCACTCACTCACTCACTCACTCACTCTGTCATTCACTCACCCACTTACTCTCCACTGTGCTGTATAGAGTTACAAGTCAATAAGCCATGAGCTGTGGATGGCTATTAGGTAGGCCTCTGGTGGAGCCACTGTAAGAAATCAATGGGACCAGGTTACAGACTTCTAGACGTTGCCTGTACACAGTTAGTATGTATATACTAAACCTGGTTACTACTGCTAAGAGGTAGTGAATGGACACGCAGTTTGAACATCCCCATAATAGAGTCAGACAAATAATGTAATGTAAAAAAAATCCACTCTTCAATACCTTTTCACGCTCATATAAATCGTTTTTTTACATTATGATTTTGATTTTGCAACAAAGTGCTGTGTTTTGCATTTCTTTGTTTACACTCACAGGTGATTTCCTTAATGATCTATTATTCTATTATGTGAGATCACACCTCTACAACTTAAACAAAGATGTATTTATTTGTATTATTATTATTTATTTATTTTTGATTAGTGAAAATAAATCAGCTATATTAGCATTGTAATAGTCAATTCATTGTTTAAAGTTCATTTAACAGTCTCTGGTTCTTTCTCCCTAAATGTGAGGATTTACTACATTAGTTTGTACCATTTTAAACTGAATATCTGAGGGTTTCATGGCTTTGGGATATTTTATAGGCTTAATTATTATTGATTAACCTGTCTAGTATATTCATCCCAAATCAAATCAATTATTAGTTGCACCCCACCCCTCTTACAGTAAATGTATGTTGGCACCTCTCAAAGTATGTCGTTGGTGGTCGGTTTGAGATGTTAGGTCTAGAAATACAATATAACTCTTTGAGGGGTTGAGACATCAACTTGACATTTACCGTTGATTTTTTAGATTGTTGAAAATGTGCCTGATGTCAGACTCTGTTTTAAGATTAAAAAAATCAATCCGAGTATATATTTTTACACAGTGAAAGTATTGGAGGGTGGATTATTTTCCTTCAGAGACAGATATTTAATGTATTTACTAAGGATATTACGAGCAGGATTACGCCTGCTTTTGATCTATGTGGAGGTTAAGTCTCAGGGCAGTTAAGTGTACTCAGAGTCTCAGTCCACCTCTAATAGACCCAGATGAGTGCAGTGCAGACACTACCCTACAGCCACTTCTGCCCCTGCTGCAAGTCAATGAAGTCAAATCAATAACCCATCTCCTTATAGCTCTGTCACTGTCTGTCACTCTGTCTATCTAGTCTCTGCCTTTCTCTTCTCAGGCTAATTCTGTCTTTATTTATTCTGTCTTTTTCTCTATGCCTCTCTCTTCCTCTCACTCTCTTAAGGAGCTATATTTTGAGTCTTCCTCTCTAATTTGATTCTTCTCCTTTCCAAGTTACCTCCCCAAGTCCCTCCCTTCCTATCCCCTGCTCCTCCTGTGGTACTAACATTTTCTTCTTCTTCTCCTTCTCTAATCTCGTGCATTCATTGCCCACTCAGGTGGCACGCCCATACGAGGTAAGACTGCTGGGAGGACCAACATGACACAGTGGCCTGATTCCTTTTCCACCCCCGGTTCCTACTTCACTTGCAGATCTGAAAAAAGCAGCTCTGGGTGGATTAATCAATACATGTTCAGTCCCAAAGACTGGTAACGCTCCTCCAGCTGCATCAGATCTGCAGTAGGTGCAAGAGGGGAGAAATTGGAATTGAGCAAGCAATTCATTATACTCTGACTTTTAATCACCTCTCTTCATCTCATCTCAGCCTCAACAGTCACTCTATAATACAAAAAGTCCATGGCTTCCTTCCTCACCATATTGTGATCTTTCTTTTCTATCCACCAGTTTAACATCATTCAGCTATTCACGTCTACTTTGTTTTCAGTCTAAAGCATGATTTGTTTACAACTTGTATTTATTTTTAGTTGATTAGACTTAGGTGACAAAACGTACTATCATTTTACCTTTTTGTGTGACCTGATTTCCTATTTTTTTTTTTTTCTTTGCCGGTGGGTCTTGACCGACCTAGCCTCTCTTCCTTGTCTCTATTTGCCCAATCAAACGTCTTAGTTTTGTTTTCCCTCCCAGCTGTTATTCGCTCAGCCTGAAAAGTCCAGATGGCAAAGACTTAGACACACGCACATGTAAACACACACACACACACACACACACACACACACTTTTCTCCATGATTTTTACCATTACTTTCTCTTTTCTCTCTCATTACCGATAAAAAGCCCCAAACAACCACTTTTTTTATAAAGTTTTTCTGGGCGCTTTTTTGCCTTACCACCCCATCTTTAAAGAACCTCTGGTTTACTTTTTTGACAGTTTTTCTGTTTCCAGGGAGCGAGAAAGCGTCGATCCCTTCCCAAGGCTTTGCGTATGTCGTTCCTTTTTTTTCAATCTGTGGCCTTGATGAAGGTCAATTGGTGTCTTTACCTCCTTATTGGGTGTGCTTTTAAAATGACTTCACACTCCTGATCCCATTGGTGGATCTGTAAGGGTTTGGGATATTTCTTGACATGGCAATACCGTTGTCATATTTGACCCATGAAAACTGAAACATGATTTGCTCCCTGATAACTCAATCTTGATTTCCAGCAAAGATTTTTTTTTTTTAACTGTATTGGTGACTGGATTTCTCCACATTTGAGTTGCTTGGTTTGTTGCTTTCTGCCGTGCATGAAGACTACATTCTCGGTTTTTCTAGGCTTTGTATCAGTTTTTGTTTGTTTTTATTCGTTTTTTGTTTTCTTCCCATTTCTTAATCAGGAAGCTGACCCTTGTTTTGGGCAGATTCTTGCTGACAGTGGTAGAAACGTGTTAATAGATCTTGCCCCATTTTTATCCCTGTGTTCAGCTTGTTTTTGCTGAAAACGGTCTCAGATTCATTTACACTTTATGCAGTTGTTACCATTTCTATGTTGGTGTATTTATGGACTATACCCAATTATCTGATGTCTTCCACTTTTGTGTAATTGCTCTTTGTTCCTTACTATCTTTCTGTGTGACTCCCTCTCCGCTCTCTCTATATTCTACTCTTCCTCTCCATCTCTCAATGAATCCAGGTGCCCTCCAGATAGAGATGAGTGAGGAGTCCGACCAGGGGAAGTACGAGTGTGTTGCCACCAACAGCGATGGGACACGCTATTCCACGCCAGCTAACCTCTATGTCCGAGGTAAGAGGGAATAAAAAACCAGAGTAGAGCACTTACATTTAACGATTGATGTATGCTCAGATTATGACATCTATTCTTAGAAGATATTTATATATTTTAACATAAATGTCTTCTGCTAGCAATGTGCATTTATCATATTAATGTGATATGACGCTATTAAACCTTCTGTGTTAAAGAAATTCTTAGCCGTCGAGTCATAAAACTGGATAATTTTAAATAAGATTTCCTTTACATCAGCTCAGGCGGGGCAGAAGGTTTCACTCGGGCTATTAATCTCTCCGCCCTCTCTTCTTAGCCTTTAGACCTCAGAGAAAAAAACAAATCATTGTCTGGTTAAGACTTGTGTTTCTCCCCAAATCTGACAGGCATCTCTGCACCTCGGGCACTGTCTCCTTCAACAAACATTCACACACATTCCCACCCAATGTTTGAGTCTTGGAGACATTTTTATTCCTGTGGCCTTTTGCTCTGTTGTCTGCCCACCCCAGAAAAAATAAATAAATAAAGGCTTTAAAGAGCGTAGCATGCTTTTCTGACTCCAACATTGCTCCTAGGGATACGAAGCAAAATCACACATGACTGGAAGCACACACAGCTATGCTAGACCAAAAGAAAATATAAACACACATTTATACACACACAAACGGGCGCAGAGGCAGTGATGTGCGTCTAACAGTGCTTGCAGGGCCAGTAAAATCTTGCAGTGCTGCTCAGTGAGTGTTTGACAAGCAGTCTATGGAGACAGCCGGCTGTGGAGGCTGCTTTAAAAACAGGCTTTCTACGGACTCTGTTTTCTCTCTTTGCTCTCCTCTTCTCCTTCTTTCTTGCTGTGTGTTATCTCTCTTTCTATTGCCATGCTCCTTTGTCTAACTGGTTTTTTCTCTGTCTCCCGTTTCTTCTCTTATATTTCTGTTTTCCTTTCTCTACTCCTCCCGCCGTGCTCTGTCCTCCCCCCTCTGCAGAGCTGCGAGAAGGTTGGTACAGTAACAAACTGTGTGCTTTTTCAGTCTCTCCCGAGTATATTCTCCTTTCTTCCATTAAACTGCTATTCGTGTTTGTGTGTTTTCGCCTGTACAGTTCAGTCCTTTGAGAAATACTGTACCCTGTGTTCCTCTTTTCTCTTTTCCCCCTGTGAGTGTGTTTGCTGTGAGATGTATTTTTTGGGGAGTATTTTGTGTTTCAGTTCATAACATATTTAATGGAGCACACCTAAAAACACCATGAATAAACATTTTCATATCACATCCACCCTAGTGGTGATGTACTAGACTGTCTGAATGCTTGCAGTCTTTTTTGAATGCCATACAATTTCATCTAAGAGAACATGGAACAAAAAAATAAAACCCATTCACTGGAAACACATATGTTCTTCACTTTACTGAGCAACACAGTCATGCATTTCTAATGGCCTCTCTTCTCCTGCCTTCCTGCTTCCATTGCTGCTGGTCCAGTGCGTCGTGTCCCCCCTCGCTTCTCCATCCCCCAGCGGACAGCGAGATCATGCCAGGTGGGAACATCAACATCACCTGTGTGGCCGTGGGCTCCCCCATGCCGTATGTGAAGTGGATGCTGGGGAGAAGAGATCTGACGCCTGAGGATGACACCATCGGCCGCAACGTCCTGGAAAACTGACCGACGTGCGCCAGTCCAACAATTACACATGCGTCGCCATGTCGACACTTGGCGTGATTGAGGCGGTGGCACAGATTATTGTGAAAGGTTTGTGGATTCATCAGCATGAGGTGTGAGGAGAAGAGAGCATGCGAGCAAGAGATGATTTGACCTTGCCTGCAGTGACAGCAGAGTGTTTTTAAGAGGACAAAATCACAGTGAAGGTTGTCTTCTATGATGAGCATTTGGAAAAAATAGATCGCCACAGAATTTAAAAAAAGCTTGTAATTGGTTAATCCCTTTGCTTTACAGAATAAATCAAGTAGTCACTGATATCTTACATATTCACAACCAGAAGAAGAAAGAAGGAACATTATTACATTATATGTAAAATGGTGAAAAACAAAAGGCAAGGAAAGTTTATTTATACAGCACCTTTCAACACAAGGCAATTCAAAGTGCTTTACAAAAATTAAAGACATTAAGAGCATTAAGAAAGAGATTATAAAATGGCATTTAAAAAACTCATTTAAACACTCAAAAGAAAAAAGGTTTTACCCTGAAGTATGTCTTGCTTTATCACAGCAGTTCCCTCCAGACACTTTTGCAACACTAGCCTTTTTATGTCTGAATTTGAATGTTTGTTTCTTGAAAGAGAAGAAAAAGCTTGATTATTTTTTTGTTAATCAGATAATGTTAATGGAATCTGTCAAAACTTTGTTTTCTATGGGGACTTGTTTCAGTAACTAACAAATGATCTTAACATTTGTAATTCATTTAAGTGAGTAATTATTCAGGCGGTGTAATCGCTGTATAGAGAATTGTGAATTGTTTAACTCTTGGATATTGAGGTTGTCTCATGGTCTCATCCCTTACATTTTTTAAACAGCAGATTACATTTTTTAGTTTTACAATTTCAAAGTGATGTTATGAATATATTCAACAGTTTCTTATTTCTCTCTCTCCCTTTCAGCTCTGCCAAAGGCCCCTGGTAACCCTGTGGTGACGGAGAGAACTGCAACAAGCATCACACTCACCTGGGATTCTGGGAACCCTGAGCCTGTCTCCTACTACATCATACAGGTGTGAAACAGACACAGAAGCACTACTGCATGTGCACACAGGCTTTCTGAGACGAAGACCTTAAGATGAACTACATTTGTGTGTGAAAATGGACTATAGATATATATGTATATACTGTATATACATATATATAAATATACATTTCCTCGGCAAGTCAGGGTTTGATATGCTATATATATGTATTTGTTTTCCTTTGTAAAAGTAGGCTAATGCAGCTTGAAATCATTATGTTATCTTCCTCTGCTCTCTCTCTCCCTCTCTTGTTTCCTCAGTACCGTGCCAAAGGCTCTGAGGACCCCTACAAAGAGATTGATGGCATCGCCACAACGCGCTACAGCGTGGGCGGTCTCAGCCCCTACTCCCACTACGACTTTCGGGTGGCGGCTGTCAACACCATCGGCCAGGGCCCCTCCAGCGAGGTGGTGGAGGCTCGCACAGCCGAGCAGGCCCCCTCCTCACCGCCCCGACAGGTCAGGGTTTCATTGCCTTTTCAACAGCAATAATGTACCAATCATTTGAGAGGAAAATAAAATGTGTGCCCTTTTGGGTCCAGTACGGAAAAAGGTTAATTGTTTTAATCTATTTTTATTGTTTCTTTTAGCAGATCGAAAGCGTTGTCATTATACAGCACAGTTCAATTAGCTGCCTATTATTTTAACAGTCATACCAGTGTGTTATATAAATGTGTTTTCAATATGTTTTCAACTTTCAAACACTAGACTTAATTAGCCTTTAGTTCTTTAAAAATGAACCCCACTGTCTTCAACAAGGTTTGCTGTAGTTTAATTAGAGTACATTTTAAACCAGCACTGCGTTGTTGAACCTCTCTCTGTTTGCCTTGCAGGTCAGAGGTCGTATGCTGAGCACCACAACAGCAATCATCCACTGGGATGAACCAGAGGAGCCTAACGGACAGGTGGTGGGCTACAGAGTCTACTACACACTCCGACAACACGCTGCTTGTCAACCAGGTACCTGTTTATAAATCACTCCTGACAAGTTGTGTTGTCTGCACTTGTCTAATTCACAAGTGTGCATCAGTGTGTCTACTTGCTCTCATGCTTTGTGTCTTGTTTTGTGCAGTGGGAGAAGCAGATGGTGCGCAGCGCCAACTTCATCACCATCCAGAGCTTAACTCCTAACAAGACTTATTACATCAGAGTGATGGCCTTCACCTCTGTAGGAGACGGACCTCTGTCCCAGGACCTGCAGATTATAGCCAAGACTGGAGGTAAGAGACAGGAGGAAATAGAGCGATGTATCATGCTATGCTGAAAACACTCATTCAAGCCAAGAATTCTGTACAATTAGAGAGTGAGTCATGGGAGTCTTTCCCCAGAAATAAAAAAACATGTGGATTATTAGTCAAAGTCTTTGTGGGGATTATTACAAAACTGCACTAAATACATTTTGTAGCTCAGTAATCTCCCACAGAGATTTTGAGTAAATTATTTGTACAATCACTCACTGTATGGATGTGTCAGGAGGTATGCGGTTTGTTCCCCAGTCCACATGTCAAAGCGTCAACCCTAAATTGCTCCCCTGGGGCATCAGTGTGTGATTGTGTGTGAATGATAATTAGATTACATTCTGATACAAGATTTGGCAGCGGCCATCAGTGTCTAATCGGTGTGTGAATGGGTATCTGTTAGCATGTAGTGTTAAAGCTCTTTGAGTGGTAGAAACACTAGAAAGATGCCTTATAAATACAAGGGCATTTACTATGAACCATTACTTATCAACTCATATGAAGATTACACTTACAAACATTTCCCTATCCCTATTTTTTTATTATTTTTGTTTAAATGTTAACATGTTATATGTTAAAAGCTTTGTAAAGCACATTGTATTTGAGTTATTATTGTGATTATTAATATGATTAGTATCTTCACTTATAATCTGCAATCCTGTCTTTCCTCCACTCTGTAGTTCCATCCCAACCATCAGATTTTAAGGGTGAGGCCAAGTCTGAGACCAGTATCCAGCTGTCGTGGGTGGCCCCACCCCAGGGTGGCCCCGACAACCAGATCACAGGATATGAGCTGGTGTACCGACGAGCTGACGACACAGAGGAGGTGAGATAAGAGAGAGAGAGACACAGATTGGTAGCTGAGAGGACTGTGTTGCTGAGCTAATACATTCAAGGATGGTTGGCTGCATGATAACAAATGAAAGGAAGGGTGTATGAATAGATGGATGGGCAGGCAAACAACAGATACATTGTATAAATATGTATAGTTACATTAATAAAGGATGCTTTTTTTCTACCACCCTGTAGAAATAGTAAATACGACCGGTTTTGTTTGTTTTTCTCACAACCTGATATCTCCCATTGTCCCGTTGTCCTCATGTCCTTTCAGAAGAAAGTAAGCTTTGAGCCTGTCACCTCCTACCTGTTGAAGAACCTGAAGCCTTTCTCCACCTACACCTTCCAGCTGGCTGCAAAGAGCAAGCATGGAATTGGGGCGTACACGAACGAAGTGTCCATCGACACACCGCAGACGCGTAGGTCCAACCACAAATACAGCTGTGTGTGTGTGAGTGCTTGAGAGAGGGAGAAGAGAGAGGCTTCAATTTTGATAATGCAAAAATAAAAAACGGACACAAAAACTGAACAACAAATGAATGAAATGCCAGATCTATCACCAAAGAACAGTATTTGATAAGACATTTGGCAGTTCGGCACTTTTTATGCATTGTCAAAAAGGGGCCGACATGAATCCAGACCTTAACTGACCTCAGATTTGATTTTTCAACAAATATATCATCGAATAAATACCAGAAGTGTATCCCACATTAAATATTTCAGCCAAAATAGTACTTGCTTATCGATAATTGACCAAGTAAACTATACTGAATTTGTTGGCTACCAATCTGAGGTCTGTAAGAGAATGAGTAAGAACAAGGCAAAAAGACAGAGGTTTGTAGATAGAGATGAGAACTCCCTCATGGATCACAGAGGCTTGGGTAGGCTGTAAGGACAAGTAAGTTATGGGCAGGTATGTTTGTGTGTTGAAGCTCTAGTCAGTGTTTTTGTGTTGCATCTCTTTTAAGTCATTCACTCGTTTTCATGAATTCAACATTTATACCAAACAGAAATTGACACCCATCATTCAGTATCTTTGTTCGGCCATCTTGCTTTCTAGTCACAGGTTCATTTTCTCATAAGAACTTTTTGTTCTCCAGTGTTTTGTTTTCATTTTATGTTTTTTTGTCTTTTGTTCTTTGTCTCTCGTCAATTTCATCCCCATTCCTTCACGGCAAACCTCACTTCATCACCTCTCCATCCACCAATTACAACTACACACACAACCAAATCACATTTACCCAACAACCCCTACTGTGGTTCCTCAAAACTGGCCGATCAGTTCCTTCGGCACCTCCCCAGGACATCACATGCACCAGTCCCAGTTCTACCAGCATCTTGGTAAGTTGGGCCCCGCCTCTCCTGGAGTTTCAGAACGGTGTCATTACCGGATACTCCATCCAGTACTCCACTACCGAGGGCAACAAAATGTCTAAAAGAGTTGATGGAGTTCATCCGGAAAGTTCTTCGTATCTACTGGAAAACCTAGAGAAATGGACTGAGTATGGCATTACTGTACGGGCTCAGACGGAAGCCGGGGAAGGACCAGAGAGTTTACAGCTGCTTATCCGCACCGAGGAAGATGGTATGTTCCCAAATAAACCCCATGCCTGTCTTAAGATGGTCCGCCCCACTAACAATGGCTACCTCACTAACATAGCAATAATGATTTCAAAGCACCCTAAACTAACAGCAAGCTTCTTTCACTGGCCATTAAAGACACTTTGTCTATCCTTGAGCTGAAATCTAAATGGATGATGCATTTAGGAACCACTGTCAGATCTTCCAGTTTTGAAAACCTCTCCTTTATTCCTGCATACCCGCCAGAAACCTCCAACATCCGGAACCTCCTCCACCTCCTCCTGCTTCTCCCTCTCCACTGCTTTCTCTTGTCAAAAGCCACCCTTTTTTCTCCAGCAGACCTTTTTATCCTCAACCAGCGTTTTTCTTCTGCTCTTTTCCCTTTCTTATAAAATAACCTTTTTGGGGGGGAAAGGAATTGATGGGATTTCCCCTTGTATCTTCCACTAACAACACCAGAGCAAACCCTTTGGCTGTAGCTGTACATTTTCCCCACCTTGGCTTTTCTAACTGACTGTCAGCTCCTCCAATCCCTCTCCAATTATTGAAATATCTTTATGCAATATTTTATTGTGTTTTATTGTGTCTTTTTTTAATATTCAGACATTTTTTTGTAAATCATACTCTTTCATACTCCCAATGCCTCCATTTTTCCAGTTTGGAGACGATATGTATTTATATTTCTCTTTGGGAGATAGTTCTTGGCAGCATGAGAGAGGTTTTTCTTGATAACAGTATTTGCTCTTTTCAGCTTGCCACTGTTTATCTGCCTATGGCAACAAATCCTTTTCTATCTGCCATTCTTATCTTTCTCTACATTTGCTTCTTATCGTCCACTGCTTTTTTCCTCCATGTTTTTCTCAAGCACTCGTTTTTTTTTACTATTTTGACTTTTTCCCAGACATCATGGCAGTTTTACACTTTTTTGGAGTGGTTGTATTTTACATTTTTTTAGCTTTAGGTTTTTTTTTCTTTTTCATCTACCCCAATATATTTTTTATTATAAAAACTAAAGACCTTAACTTGAGAGGTTTGAGTGCCCATCATCTGTGACCCTTGACCTCTATAAATGCATTTATAGTTCCAAGTGGTCCTCCGCGAGGGGTGGAGGCAGAGACTGTGAACGCCTCGGCCGTTAGGGTGAAATGGCGAGCACCAGCGGCCGAACGGCAGCACGGTCAGGTCCGAGGATACCAAGTCCACTATGTGAGGATGAACAACGGAGAACCTCAGGGTCAGCCGTTCATCAAGGACATCCTCATAGAGGACTCTCAGGTAACACTAACACCTTATGATCTAATGAACTGTTATAGGAATGTTTTAAGAATGCTTAAAACCAATATTTTAAATGAGCCCACTTTTTTAAAATACAGTCATATTAATTATAGATGATCATATTAAGTTCAAAGTTAAACATTAAAGCCATACAACATTTTAAGCTCCCTCAGCATTTTCGTTAGCATGGATATAGAGCAAGAATAAAATCCTCTATCTATATAAAGAAAGTACAAAGAAAGTTGTATTATTAGTTGTAATAGATATATTTATATATTTGTTATTTATATATTTAGTAATTACAACAGAGAAGTTATTTGATGAAGAATTATACAAAATTAACTGACAAATTAAGTAGAAACCATCTATAAAAACATGTTGATGTCCCAGGAAATACTTTATGCTTATTTGCCTTCCTGCAGAGAGTTTAAATGTATACTTCGATGACAGCAAATATTTTGCATTTGACTCGAGTGTTCGGTCATTTATATCATATCCCGAATACTAATTGTTACTCTTTTTTTCTTCTATTTCTCTCCTCCCTACATCATTCAGTGGGAATATGATGACTCAGCTGAATATGTGAGTAAAACAATCTTTAAATCTATTATTTAATAGTTGATAACAACAAAGCACAGATAGTAGATGAGTCATATTTATGAGATTAAAAACCTCCTACATCCAGAGCGAGGGCTTACAATCGAGCACAAGGCCCCTTTTTTCATTTCTGCAGTGTGTGTTCTGCAGGATTTTTAATAAAGGACCCTGGAAAAATAAGTGATGATATGAGTCATCTGTGGGGTATTGCCAAAAAACCAAGGTATTAATGCTTTCCCAAGGCCAAAAAAGAAGAAAATATAGTTGTTTAGTGCTTAGATGGAGACCAAACTAAATGAGTTTTGAATGTGTTGGTAGTTAAATCACATTTTGTGTTGCTTGTGAACTTAATTTTAAGCTCTGAAGGTATAATTTAATAAAGCTGTTTTGAGTTTTGTTGAGATGATCACAAATCAACTCTACATTTGGAGAAAACAATGTGTTTATTGGATTCCCTGGCCTGTAGTGATGGTGGTTTAGAAAAGAGCTAAATATATCTGCCTACAAAGATACAGACAAAGAGGATAGAATTGTTTCTTTTACCAGTTTGACCCAGACTTTTTATTAAATTGAAGCCCTGCTCCTTGTTCTGAGGGCACAGAGAAATTGGCTTTTGAAGCTGACAGTGCTTTTTGTTTCTCTGCAGGAGGTGATTCTTGGAGACCTGAAGGCAGACACAGCCTACTCTGTATCAGTGGGGGCTTACACTGCTAAGGGCGATGGCGCTCGCAGCAAACCTGTTACTGTCTGTAGCGCCCTGCCATGTAAGTGTGTCAACACCAACTCTTACACAAACGTACAACAGGCTTGGAGCTAGAATCAGCACTCACATAACTTGTAATGATCTTTGAGAATAAAGCATCACTAACGGTCATTAGAGCCCATTAAATCATTGAATTGTTATATTTCTCACTCTGTAACACCTTTATATGCCAAAATGAAGCCAGTCATTTGTTGCCGCCACATTAATCATATTTTGCAGTTTTGCTTGAGGTTATGAATAATGTGATATGCAATTATCCTCTAATCATTCTCTCTCTTCTGCTCTTCCCTCTTTCTAGTGCCTGAAAAACCCAAATTGACGGTGAGTGCCACTGATTCAGGTACTGCTTTGCTTCAGTGGTACCCGCCTCCCAACCAGCCCACCCCTCTCCTCGGGTACCGCCTCACCTTCGGCCGCATCGATGTCCTTCCCTTCACGGTGGTGGAGTTCCCGACCAAGGAGAACAGCTACACCGCCCAGGACATCCACAAGGGAGCTAACTATGTGTTCAGACTCTCCTCCCGTAACAAAATGGGCTACGGAGAGGAGGCTCTAAAGGAGTTGACTACTCCGGAAGACGCCCCAAGTGGATACCCAGAAAATATCATCCTGGAGGAGGCTTTTGCCACCTCACTCCGACTGGCATGGAAATCAGTCCCACTCATTGAGCAAAATGGGAAAATCATGAAGTACTCGGTGCTGTTCAAGGATATAAACAGTCGAGGGAACGCCTCAGAAGTTGTGGTGCCCAATCCAGGGTTGAGTGTTTTGTTCGAGGGTCTGAGTGCCGACACTGTGTATGATGTCAGGTTGTGCGCGTTCACAGCTGTTGGCCCTGGGCCGTACAGCCCCAGCGTTCAGTTTAGGACGCAGCGGCTAGACCAAGGTAGGACTCCCTTTCTAACAACCCATCATCATTGCTCGGGAAGTGCTTCCTAACTTCACATTTGTGCATACAGTACATTGTATACACTAAAACTCCACTTGCACACAAACACTGGTGACATCATCCTAAGTGTCATTTTCTCGTTGTCTTGTCACTGTAGTCTTAGACCCAACGTCCTTTTCCTTAACAAGGTAAGAGTCCCTGTCCAGTCACACTCGCTGTGGGTTGATCAGAGCAGATAGCTATCTTGAGATTAGTACTAGAGAAGGAACACAGGTAAGGCTTTCATTCTGGTTCAGTAGAGAGATGAATTGAGAATTGAATCATATTAATAGTTTATTTTTTTCTCTACCTTAGTTTTTGCCACCAACTTCAAAGTGAAGGCTGCCATGAAGAACTCTGTTCTGCTGTCCTGGGAGATCCGAGACAAGAACCCTTCCCAGCCATTTACTGTGAGTAGATGTACTTTTTATCATATTAAATGTAGCAACAACAAAAAACTGATTTCAATTAGGACAGGTTTCAAATGATGTACAAACAAATGCCTGTGTTAGGTTGCCTGAAAACAAACTAAACATGTTCTGATTGATAATGATTAAGTCTGAGGCTTTTGATCTAAAATAAAGAGATGTTTACAAGACTACAGGCAAAAGCATGGAGACTTTGTACTTTATTTTGTATATTCAAATGTGAAAATAAAACAGCTACATTAAAATGAATAGCCTCCTCGGGGCTGTTTGAGAATTAATTTAACTCTCAAACGATTGACCTACCTTGTGTCCAGATCCTGTATGGAAAGGGCGAGTCTGTGGAAGTGGATGGGAAGCTGACCCAGA